>NC_079215.1:23720947-23835947 GCF_029633865.1 Lampris incognitus
TGATCGAGGTGGACTAATTTCTGGCACAGTGTGTTTTGGGGTTTGAAAGCAACTTAGATGCGATGTTTGGAAAATACACGTCTCAACTTTTTCGACACGCCTGCCATGTACAGAGTCATTACTGGTTTATGCTTAGGCAGCTGTTGTCCTTCTCCTCTCTTCGATTGGCTGGTGCACTGTTTGGCCATCTTCCTGGCTTTGACAAACGCCCAGTGAGGATAACCACGCTTAACCAGGGCCTGTTTAATGTGGGATTTCTCCCCTCCCCAGCCACTGTGTCGGTGGGGACATTGTCAGCTCTGTGGTACAGTGTCCTGATGACTCCTAGTTTGTGCTCCAGTGTCAAACCACCTTCTGATCAGTATGTGTTGGTTTACGGTAAACATCAGCAACCAAATGGTCCCATCACCAATTGCAATTTCACAGTCTAAGAAGACTAACCTTTCATTTTTCACATCCTCCCTGGTGAACTTGATGTGGTTGTCCACACAGTTGATGTAGTCAGCGAAATGTGGTACGTCCTGAGATTTAATTTTAACCCAGGTGTTGTCCACAAATTTGAACCAATGTCTCTGGATAGTACATCAGAGCCCTCAAGATGAGTGATGAAACGTTTCTCAATAAACGTTATGTCCAGATGAACTAATTCAGCTTTCATTGATTTTCTTACCGGATTATTGAGCATGCATAAAGACTTTAGCTGTCTTCCATTTTAAACTTGCTAGCAACATTGGTATAATCAAAAATGCTTGCTGTGACATGGCGCAAAATTCGCTTGTTCATTTTTCAAGCAAGTGATCAAACCCACGTGAGGAAAGTGAAGCGACATTTCGTTTCCCGTTCGGTTAAAATGCACAGTCATAGGGCGCCTCCATAGCCCAATGATTACAGCGCGTACCACATGGCCTCATGGTCTCAATGTCGCCGGTTCAATTCCAGCCGGTGACCTATGTTGCATGTCATACCACACTCTCTCTCCCTCATTTCCTGTCTAGCTCTCCACTGCCACTAACAAGACAACAAAAAAATTTGTGAAAAATTCCAATCAGAAGATAATTAATTTGCCCTCATTTTCAGTTCAAGTCAAATTTATTTGTATAACCTTAAATCACAGTTAGATTCCAGAGGGCTTTAAGATCACATTACATTCTCCAACAGATGTAAACAGAATAAGTGACTATGTACAGCAATCCCCAACATTACCAGTTCCAAATGAAGAGGAAATCCAGTCCAAACTTGCTAACCTTAAGACTGGAGAGATTTTCCCAACCAAAGTGGTTGGACTGGGGGTCCTTACTCAGAGAAAATGTGAGCTTCAGAGACTGCGTTTCTCTGTTTCCCTCATTTTGACAACTTTTCAAGTTTTGAAAAGATGTGGAAATAGCAAAATAGTAATCCCAGTGCAACATATGTTTACGTGAAACACTTTTTAGTTCTATTGTTCATAAGGAGGTAGATGTTCTGTTTGGCCTAGTGTCCATATGCACCACTGCAACCGGTCTTCCTTTGACCAAGCAGGTCTACGATGCTTCTCATCTTCTCGATGATGATTGACATCATTGTGAACCCTGTGCTCGACGGAAAAAAAATCTCTACCAAAGATTTTACAGAGGGCATAAATCTATCCTTTAAAACTGCACAGAAGAGAGGAAATGTATTTTTTTCCACGCGTCTGGAAATTTACAACCGTATTTTTCCATTCTGCACGAGCTCTCCTCAAGGTTAATGTAACCTTGGAGAACACGTATTTGGTGTAGCAGTATTGTTGTCCCGGTAGATAAGGGGGGAAAAAATGCAGAAATGTGTCAGAAATGTGAACCCGGGGGGACACCGGGTAAGGGTAATAAAAATCAGGAGTCTCTTGGGAAATTCAGGAGGGTTGGCAAGTATGTCTTAGAGAGTGAAAATGAAATCCTGTGATAAAGCACTTAACATGAAACATGCAGAATTCAAGGGGGGCAAGAAATGTGGCCTTGGGAGCAAATCTAAGATTTCATTTCAACCGATTAACTAATGCATCTTAAATCGAACAATAATGTTAATTCTAATTGTAATCTCTACAGACAATCTTTCAAGTTAAGGCGTAAAATGAATGGGAAAAATCACTTACCTTCAACATGTTGGAACAGTTTGACTACACTAACTAGATGGGTATCTACAGGGTAAGGATTGTAACTTTAAAAAAATTTGCAAGGTCTTCCAATTTGATATGGTGTCTAAGGGGTCGTGTAAACTGTTGCTATATTGTCTCACGCAGGTATTGTACAAAGACAGACAGCAGGCATGATCAGTGAACTAAAAGTTAGTAATTAGTAATTAATTATAATAAATATAATTAATATTATTATAATGTAAATGATATTATTAGATATAATAATTAGTATCGTTAGATTGTATGTTGAAAATAACTAGTGACTGGTGCACAACAGACTGGCAACTAGCAAACAACCTGGGGGCATGGTGGTGTACAAGCTGGCCAGAACTATTTTTTTAATGCATGGGGGTTTAAAGATCAGGTGAATTACATGTATCTCAATAGCTAAGATCTAAATTTGTGCTGTGTGGACTCAAACAGTTTCAAGTAATCTACTAAGCATTATGGAATCATCTGAAAGGCACACTGAGTAGGACCCCCCCCCCCCCCAGCCCCTCTGAAATAACATAAACTTATTCAGAATTGTGCCTGCTAAGTGGTCCATTGGTGGTCTCTGTCAATAGTGCCTGCTAAGTGGTCCATTGGTAGTCTCTGTCAGTATCTGTGTCTGCAGAGACCCTACTCTGCTTGCATTTTGTGTTTTCTGAAGTTTGAGACGTTCCCGGGTGTCAGCCTTTTGGCATCGGGTCTTTTTTTTTTAAACTACTTTTATTAATCCCCATGGGGCAACTCTTTCTCTGCATTTTAACCCAATTTAGCTGTGTAGCTAGGAGAAGTGGGCAGCTGCTGCGCAGCACCCGGGGACCAACTCCAGTTTGTCTTGCCATGTCTCGGTCAGGGACACAGACAGGAGTATTAACCCTAACATGCGAGTCTTTTTGATGGTGGGGAAAACTGGAGCACCCGCAGAAAACCCACCGCAGACACGGGAAGAACATGCAAACTCCACACAGAGGACGACCTGGGGTGACCTACAAGGTTGGACAACCCCGGGGTTCGAATCCAGGACCTTCTTGCTGTGAGGCGACAGCACTAACCACTGGGCCGCCGTGCCGCCCACTGGGTCTGCCAGTCACCATCCTCAACCGATAGCGTTGCTTGTGAGGGCGGGATTCTTTGAAACTGCCACATGAAGAGAGTGTGCCAGGTTTGCTACAGCTGAAATGATACACAATGTTGGACACAGCATCTGAAAAATAATAATACAGCAAGGCGAAATGTCAAGCAAACAGGGCTGGCTCACAAACCAGGGTGAATCTGGGGGTTGTTTGTTGGTGAGTATTGAAGGAGAGGATGGGACAAAGTGACCTGGATGGGCGTCCGGGTGGCGGTCTAGTCCGTTGCCTGCCAACATGGGGATCACCAGATCAAATCCCCGTGTTACCTCCGGCTTGGTCGGGCGTCCCTACAGACAAAATTGGCCGTGTCTGCGGGTGGGAAGCCGGATGTGGGTATGTGTCCTGGTCGCTGCACTAGCGCCTCTTCTGGTCGGTTGGAGTGCCTGTTCAAGGGGGAGGGGGAACTGGGGGGAATAGCGTGATCGTCCCACGCAGTACGTCCCCCTGGCAAAACTCCTCACTGTCAGGTGAAAAGAAGCAGCTGGTGACTCCACATGTATCGGAGGAAGCATGTGATAGTCTACACCCCTCCCCAGATCGGCAGAGGGGGTGGAGCAGAGATCAGGACTGCTCAGAAGAGTGGGGTAATTGGCTGGATACAATTGGGGAGAAAGCCCCCCCCCCCCCCGAAAAAAAAGAAAAGTGACAAGGAGTCAAGGGCTTGAGCTAAGGAAGAAGAGCCAGCTTTTCAAGATGTTTTTACAAGCCACAAGTGGCGGAAAGCTACTCGGTGTGCATTTAACTCGAGCGACTTTAGTCAGAAATAATGGATTCTGAAATCGAATGCGATTTCTTTGACTGAACCACTTTTTGCCATGTGTTTGCACATGCAAGCACACTGTGTCCCTTGCCATTTGCGTGCCCGCCCGTTTTGTTTTGTTTGTCTGTCTGTGTTGGCGGTGGCTCTCAGTTATTGTTGTTTTCTTGTTGGAGGCAGCTTGTTGGAGATGTCAATCTCTCCTCTTCCTCCTCAGCAGAGTTGTTGGTGTTTATCATACATCACGGGCTGTCTGTTTGTGTGCCAAGATGTTTATCTCCACTCAATAAATTCAACCAGCAGTGTCACCTTTATGGCCTTCTGTCTAAAGACACAAATACAAAAACTGCTTTGGCAAGACACGCAGCCACTGCGCACACCCGCGTGTGTGTGAGTTTGCGTGTACGTGTGGGCATGCACATGTGTGTGGGTGTGCGTGTGTGTCGCTTCCAGATCTGTCAGCAGCCGTCTCTACTCACAGCCTCTCATAGAGCGCAGCACTGGTCCCACGCTGGCCTCCGCTGATGCTCCGCCTCCTATCATTTTCTCCACTTTCTCTCTCCACCTCTCTGCAAGCCGTTTCTTCTGCATCTTTATGTATGTGGCTTTCTTTACCCTACCCACTATATCTTTTTTTTTTGTTGTCCACTATCATCTGTGACACAGTCATTCTTAATGCAGCCATCGCTTCCCAAGCCCTTTCTCTCCGTCTCTCATACCCGGTGTTTTTCAACCGCCATGTCTTTCACTTGCTCTCTTTCTTTCTGTCACCTCATGCCAACCTTATCCCCTTTCCTTTTCTCTTGTCATCATCCCCCCGCTCTCCTCCTCCTCTCACGCCCCAGTTGGGGAGTACAATGGGATGGCTGTGGTAGGAGTGTGTGTGTGTGTGTGTGTGTGTGTGTTGTGTGTATACATGTTTGAATGGCTCTTGGCAGTGTTGTATGATTGTGTGTGTGTGTGTATGTATGTGTGCGTATATGTATATATGTATATATATATATATATATATATATATATTTGTTTGGATGGCTCTTCGTAGTGTTGCATGATTGTGTGTGTTTTGTGTGTGCGCGTGTGTATATATGTTTGGATGGCTCTTCGTAGTGTTGTATGGTTGTGTGTGTGTGTATATATGTTTGGATGGCTCTTGGCAGTGTTGTATGAGTTTGTGTGTGTGTGTGTGTGATGTCACAGTACGCAGCTCTATAGTTGCTCTCTCTTTTTTAATCCCCTTGCTCACAGACCACACTGCTATTTTAAGATTCTATAAACCTATAAACCTTTTCAAAGCAGCTGCAAGGAGAAAACTGGTCCATGAACAGTGTGTGTGTGTGTGTGTGTGTGTGTGTGTGTGTGTGTGTCTGTTTTGCTTTTGAGGGAAAAAGAGTGATTGAGTGAGTGATTGAGTGAGTGATTGAGTTTTGTGCATATGATACAAAATGAGAGGCGTGTGTGTGTGTGTGTGTGTGTGTGTGTGCACATCTGTGCATACGTGTGTGTCTGGACATGTTTGTTTGTGTGTGTCTGTGT
Organism: Lampris incognitus; assembly: GCF_029633865.1. Classification (NCBI taxonomy): domain Eukaryota; kingdom Metazoa; phylum Chordata; class Actinopteri; order Lampriformes; family Lampridae; genus Lampris; species Lampris incognitus. The sequence goes on from NC_079215.1 coordinate 23,726,511, forward strand.
GTACACAAGCACATGTTTCAATTCCTCAGTCTAACTTCGCTATGGGGTAACACATTCACAACACCTCCATACTTCATGACACATTTGTTCTGAGTCAGCACATACAAGCAAATTTCTATTATATTTATATAACACACTTATATAACTAAACATAAAAATAAAAGCCCCCTCTGATTATTCCGTTTTCCAATGAAATCTAAGCGGGGGATTTTTTTCAGAAGGGCACATCTATTCAGTGGCTTTTGTTTTTTTCTGCTCAATTTGAATCGGTTACGGAAATGCGCTTTACAGAGGAAGGCGAGGTTAGACAGTTCAAACCCAGTATGCCCCGAACGTCACTGGTAGAAGAATAGCTTCCTCTTCTACAATGCTCTTCTTTGGACCACGGATCCTTTACTGGATGTGGACCTGAGTTTGAAAGAGCAGCTTAACAGTACTTGCTCACCCAGACACAGAGTTGCATTTCCTGTCTCCATTTGCACATTGTTTAGCTGGCCCATAGCATCGGCACGCTAAGTGTTGTTTTCATCTGTATTTCCACCAGAGCTGTCAGTGTGCGAGAACATGTCAGTTTGTTGAGTCAAAGATTGTTTGGGGCACGTCACACATAACAAGCGTTTGTATTGTTCTACTACATCTTGAAAAATAGCCCTCAAGGATTGATTTCACATTGATTTCATAACCCAAATATTTTTTTTTCCTTACTTGTGCAGCATTTAAAGATTCTTCCTGAAAACATGACGAGTAAAGTGGGAAAAACATGTTTAGGGACCATTGAGATTTGAAGATGCAGTCCCGCTATTAGCTTATTATGTGTCTGGGGTCCTGGTTTAAACACGTTCTCCTAACCCCCCCCCCCCCCAGAACTGAGCCATCTCATACTGTATATCCCTATGGTCCAATGCAGGAGATCATTTGAAACACGGGCATCGCCAGTTCGAATCCCCCTGTTACCTCCGGCTTGGTCAGGTGTGCCTACAGACACAATTGGCCATGTCTGCAGGTGGGAAGCCGGATGTGGGTATGTGTCCTGGTCGCTGCACTAGCGCCTCCTCTGGTCGGTCGGGGCGCCTGTTCAGGGGGGAGGGGGAACTGGGGGGAATAGCCTAATCCTCCCACGCGCTACGCCCCCCTGGCAAAAACTCCTCACGTTCGGGTGAAAAGAAGCGGCTGGCAGTCGACTCCACATGTATCGGAGGAGGCATGTGATAGTCTGCAGCCCTCCCCGGATCGGCAGAGGGGGTGGAGCAGCGACTGGGACGGCTCAGAAGAATGGGGCAATTGGCCGGATACAACTGGGGAGAAAAAGGGGGGGGGATCCAAAAAAGGAAAAAGGAGCTCATTTGAAGTGCATTGTGAATATTACCACATCTCCATCAGTGATTAATGATGATGTTGATGCGAATCAGACTTCTCATACAGACAAGAGAGAGCGAGCTGCAGCACCTTTTCTACCTTTCCCCTTGTCGTAGGGGGCATGGAGGTGGGATTTCTGTAACATGAAAGTTCAAGAAACTCAACCGTGATTCAGTTTTTTTTTTTTTAGGGAATCCTTATTGTGAAAGGAAAACATGCTCATTAACAATGCGTCAGGAAAGAAATTAGAAATAATGTCAACAACACTCACAACATTAGTGTCAATCTCCTCTCAAAACAAAGCCGATGTATTATATCTACTGTGCATCGTCTCATACCTGAGCTTCAATCAATGAGACATAATTTCCTTGTTCCTTGGAATCCAGTCTCCTTAATTCCATGCAAGGACGTTATGCTTTGTTGTGTTAATACGAGCTCACTGAAACTATGCATACTAGATGATAAAACAATTTTGTAGAAAGTTTCAGGGGAGCAAAAACCACTGAGAAAATATACCTCTTAAGTAAGTGAAATGGGGGATAGGTTATTAGGATTGTTAGGAATTGAAATCCAAAGGAATCCACAAAGACAGAATACATATATATGTGTGTGTGAGAGGGAGGACAGTGGAATAGTGAGGATGCAAGGAGGTAGAGGTGACGAAGGCGTATGAGTTTAAATGCTTGGGGTCAACTGTCCAAAGTAACGGGGAGTGCAGAAGAGAGGTGAAGAAGAGAGTGCAGGAAGGGTGGCGTGGGTGGAGAAGAGTATCAGGAGTGATTTGTGACAGAAGGGTACCAGCAAGAGTTAAAAGGAAGGTTTACAAGATGGTTGTGAGACCCGCTATGTTATATGGTTTGGAGACAGTGGCACTGACGAAAAGACAGGAGGTGGAGCTGGAGGTGGCAGAGTTGAAGATGCCAAGATTTCCATTGGGAGTGACGAAGAAGGACAGGATTAGGAATGAGTATATTAGAGGGACAGCTCAGGTTGGATGGTTTGGAGACAAATCAAGAGAAGCAAGATTGAGATGGCTTGGGAGGAGAGATGCTGGGTATATTGGGAAGGATGCTGAATAAGGAGCTGCCAGGGAAGAGGAAAAGAGGAAGGCCAATTTATGGATGTGGTGAGAAAAGACATGCAGGTGGCTGGTGTGAGAGGAAGATGCAGAGGACAGGAAGAGATGGAAACGGCTGATCCGCTGTGGCGACCCCTAACAGGAGCAGCCGAGAGTAGTAGTAGTAGAAATCCAAAGGAATCCTAAACCTAAGTCATCAGAAATGAATATCTAATAAACTATGAGGCATAGCGAGAACCTCCCTGGAGAATTCATTACACCATAAAAGAGGGATTTTTTTTTTCTTCAAATGGAGCATTCAAATACCTTATCACTATAAACATGTTAAACCTGCATGCAAGATGCAGACCTTTTCAGTCTGGCTGTGTTTGTAGATCTGCAGGACTTTTCTTTCGTGCATCTGTTTAGCATTTATCGTCATTACTTTGAGACTTATTTGTACCAACTGCTGTTGTTGCAGAGAGAGTCATTACTTTGGTGCAATTGTAAAATTGTTCAAACAGGCAGATGTTAATGTATTTACACCCAAGAAAACAGGACTAACATAGTCACAAGCTACTTACTACATTAACTATGAAGCCTGTAGTAGCTTATGACCAATGTGTTGTTTGTTGTTTGTCTGTCGTTGATAACAGCGCTTCTGTGGGCTAAGATTTGTATGTTGTATATTTAATTTAAAATGTGCATTCTCTGCTATTTCATTATCTTATTTTTCATTATACAACCCGTCGTTTAGGCATATTGACCTTTAATAACTGTCAGAATGCCTTAGTCTTGGTTGCAGATATGGAATCAGAAAGATTTTCCAGTAAAAGGTCCAAGGTTTTGAATCTGCATACAGCCTGATAATAAAAGGCAGGGAAGCATTTTTTATTAGCCATGCTGGGTTCAGAGACAGAGGGCAAGTGTCTGCATCAATAAAGCATCCGTAAAAAGCTGAATCCCAAAGTGAATCATTCATACATGCAATGTTTATGTTACTTTTTTTGAGACTCCATTAACATAATAATTAATGACACCGACAACATAATAGCCTGGCTGGTCAGTGCCCCCTTTGCATTTTGGGGGCTGTCATTTTGTAATATCCCTGCTACCATCTCTTGTCCTTTCTTTGCCCAAATGAAGCTGACTAGAACATCATTATGCTGTCATGTGAGTTGTACAGGTTACAAATTTAAGGGGTTATAGGTCAGTTGCAGCATGTATATATATATGTGTGTGTGTGTGTGTGTGTGTGTGTGTGTATATATATATATATATATATACACTATATATGTGTGTGTATATATGTGTGTGTGTGTGTGTATATATATATATATCAACACGGATACAGGAAAAAAGAAAATGAATGCATCCTGCAATGTATCAAAATCTTTTTTCCCGTATCCATGTTGACATTCTGCTCTTCTTTAGTTGAGCACTCACAACACCATTGACGATTTCAGAAAAAAATGCTATATATATATATATATATATAGCTGTGTGTGTGTATATATATATATATATATATATATATATATATATATATATATATATATATATATATATATATAATATCGTGGCATGTCTGCATGGAAGAGGTTGTGTACATGAGACACTTTTTCTTTTAGGGAAAGTAAAAGCTATGTTAAGAGGATATTTTTTTAAAAAATCAACAAAATAGTTAAGTCAGGGCATCCAGGTAGTGTAGCGGTCTATTACATTGCCTACCAACACAGGGATCACCGGTTTGGATCCCTGTGTTACCTCCAGCTTGGTCGGGCATCCCTACCAACACAATTGGCTGTGTCTGTGGGTGGGAAGCCAGATGTGTCTTGATCGCTGCACTAGTGCTTCCTCTGGTTGGTCGGGGTGACTGTTCAGGGGGGAGGGGAAATAGCATGATCCTCCCAAGTGCTATGTCCCCTTGGTGAAACTCTTCACTATCAGGTGTAAAGAAGCAGCTGGCGACTCCACATGTATCGGAGGAGGCATGTGGTAGTCTGCAGCCCTCCCAGGATCGGCAGAGGGGGTGGAGCAGCGACCGGGTTGGCTCGTAAGAGTGGAGTAATTGGACAGGTACAATTGGGGAGAAAATAACCCCCCCCTCAAAAAAAACAAAACAGTTAAGACAACAACTATTGCCACTTTTGTCTGCTCCCGTTAGGGGTCGCCACAGCAGATCATCTGTTTCCAGCTCTTCCTGTCCTCTGCATCTTCCTCTGTCATGCCAGCCACCTGCATGTCCTCCCTCACCACATCCATAAGCCACCTCTTTGGCCTTTCTCTTTGCCTCTTCCCTGGCAGCTCCATATTCAGCATCCTTCTCCCAATATACCCAGCATCTCTCTTCCAACCATGTCCAAGCCCTCTCAGTCTTGCCTCTCTTGTTTTGTCTCCAAACCGTCCAACCTGAGCTGTCCCTCTAATATACTCGTTCCTAATCCTGTCGTTCTTCATCACTCCCAATGAAAACCTTAGCAAAATAGTTAAGCCAACCACCTTTCCAAAACCATGATAGGCGGTAAGATAAAAGCTGTATTTTCTGCTACGAAGGTAGCTCTACAAAGTTACTATGGATCTCTTTGCAGAAACTCTTGAGTTGTATGTGAACAAATGAATACATCCTCGAGAACAAAACTAAACTAGAAACTAGCTAGAAAATGTATTCTTTCAAGCAAGCGACCTCTGTAATGATGTGATGGGCTGGTTTTTGTAACAGGCATGCAAACCAATCAGTCATGGTTGAGGAGGTGCTCTGAGACAAAGCTGGACCCAAGGGGGCCAGTAGGTAAAGCTACTGAGCCTGGCATCAATCATTTTTCACGTGCTAAGATTGTTTTTATTTTATGCCACGGGGAAATGCAAAACCTAAGATGCAATCGGGCCATATGGCTCTCGATGCAATACAATTCAATACATGCTTCAACAGTTTTAGTTTTCGGTTGAAACATTCGCTTTGACTGGTCCAGCTGTTTCAGTTTCCATAATCAAATGGTAAAACAATGAATACTTACGCCAGTGTACGCAGCAGGGACATAAGCCGCGACAAACACATCGCCGATAGATAAGCAGCTACATTAACATACACAATAGACAGATAAGTACTGACACTCGCATACAAAATAATGCTTCTTGTCTGCGCCCCCGCTACAGGCAGCCAGTCAGTCAAACATGCTAAGAGCACAGGCACATGCCTGGGGGGGGATCTACCACCGATGTGGTTCATGTGGTCTGGGACTGAGGGAGTCGGTAGGAGATGGAGGACTAGAAGGTGGGGGAGAGAGAGTGGTTGAGCGAAGCATGTGTCAGAGGGATGCCATGTTGGTGTCAGTTCCACTCCTCTTCCTCCATGTTAAGAAGTTCCTCTCTCCCTCAGAGGGGAAAACAACACTTTACCAGCTGGCCTTGTGAGGGAGAGAGAGAGAGAAAGAGAGAGAGAGAGGGAGGAAAGGAGGGATAAAGAGGGCAATAATTTCATTGGTCACACTGGAAGAATTCTTTACAGGTACAAAATGTAATAGATAATTAAATTGAGGATAATAAAGGCTTAGTAAATTGAATCCTATGGTTGACATTTATTTGAGAAATAGTGTTGTGCAGGCAGTTGCGGCAATGCCTGCAGCTGCTGCAGCTGCTCCTTTGCTCTCATTGGCCCAAGTGAGCATATCCCATAAAATAAAATTGCCACTATAATTCACATTAGTACTATGATAAGTCTTCCTCCTCGCAGACACTTGAGATACATACAAATTAAAAGTCTTTGTCAGGAATACATAAATACTTGACAATTTAAAAGAAAAAAAAATGTGTGCGCTGCCTTTGTCATCAGTGTGTGGCTGCACGTCAGTAGTAGTCACTGGAGTAGCCTAGACATACATAAAATGAACATGGACTGATGTAATGGTCTAAGCAGTTAACTCAGAATGACACAAGCATTACTAAGACATGGTGGCACTAAGCTCTTGCTGTAAGATCATCATGGCTAAGCTAGTGCATCCTTGCTCTCGGCCTCACATTTCATCATTATTCTTGATTCACAAGCTATTCAATCATCCCCCTTAGAGTGCACTTTTGTTCTGGAAACAGGCATGATCAAAAATGCATTCTTTCTACATAGCAACAGTAGATCTAATGTTAGTGGGCTTTCTGCCAGCTGCAGGTTCTTTAAGAAGTTTGTTAGGATTGAATACAATCATAATCCAAAACACGATCTATTTTCATATTACTGGTTGCATGTAAAATAGACTACTGCAAAGAAATAGAAAGGAGCTCCCGGGGCAGAAGATCAGACAAAGTGCTTCCTGCACTTCTTACTTGACAGCTGCAGGTGAGAGGGTCAGTCAGATGCACATGTTTCTAATAGCAGGTCATGGGCTTTTTTTTTTCAACCCCTATTAATCCTGACAAGGTTGCCTGGGAACACATGCTCTTTTCAATTAGTGCCCTGTGTCACACTCACATACTGATATACAGACACCTACCTACCTGGGAGCTTTCCTGCACAACAACTTTCTCGGAACTGCTGGCCACCAAAGTGTGATTTGGGTTGAAACATCACGTTATCGAGCATCTGCGTTGCATCGATGCTGACTTGCACACGTATTTCTTCACATACTTGCATGTTACGCTCACTTGTGTCCCTAGACCAAGGCAGCGTCACATTTACATAACCAAAATATGTCCAGGAAATGCTGAAAAAGTATCTGGATCACAGAAACATGAAATACAAGGCGTCCGGGTGGCGTAGCAGTCTATTTCATTGCCTGCCAACACGGTGCTCACTGGTTTGAATCCCCGCGTTACCTCCGTCTTGGTCGGGCGTCTCTACAGACACGATTGGCCGTGTCTGCAGGTGGGAAGCTGGAAGTGGATATGTGTCCTGGTCGCTGCAACTAGCGCCTCCTCTGGTCGGTTGGGGCATCTTTTCAGGGGGGAAGGGGAACTGGGGGGGAATGGCGCGACCCTCCCACATGCTACGTCCCCCTGGTGCAACTCCTCACTGTCAGGTGAAAAGAAGTGGCTGGCGACTCCACATGTATCATGGGAAGCATGTGGTAGTCTGCAGCCCTCCCTGGATCGGCAGAGGGGGTGGAGCAGCGACCGGGACGGCCCTGAAGAGTGGGGTAATTAGCCAGACACAATTGGGGAGAAAAGGGGGAAAAAATCCCCCCTCCAAAAAAAGGAACAGAATTCAAACCAAAGAACAAAATAGAGCATGTATATCGAACCACTTAGAGGCCTTCAACTGTACATATGCTCTGCCAAAGAGTGAGTCACCAGAGAGCCTGCAAAAATGTACAGGTTGTCGTCCCACTGCTCGACTAATCAAGTCAAGTCAATCAGCACCAGTAGGATGTGCAGGCCTGCAGAGACAGCCAATGCGCTGTTTAGATTTTGGAGATGTGTTTGCCTGTTTCTCTACCAGCCTTTGCTGGCCACAGTTACATAAAAACCCTTTCTCTGTGCTGCACCGCAGATATGTTTGCACCTACTTTAACAGGTGTGTGTTTTGGCTGTTAGGAGCTCCACTTGAGCAGTTTATGGGTGGGGGTGTGGGGGGTGAGTGTGCTCATTGCTCAAGGACTCTCTTGATGTCATTACTTAGAGAAGGGAGGGGGGGGTTCCCCATTCGTTTACTGTGCCCAGATGTTCCCAGTCAGTCCGGGATTCACACCTGCTCCTGAATTCTCCTCCCATCCAAAGGAAACTACACGACTCCTCTTCCGTCGTTCAGATGGAAAATGCTATTCACAAAAGCAGGAAAGCGCTATTTGCAAAAAAACTAATCAAAGGAAAGACCAAAAAAAAAAAGAAAGAAAAATGCGTATACAGCATTGTTCAGCCTACACTTGGGATGCTGGTGATATATGACAATCTTAATGATTTAATGGATTGGACAAATGTATTTAACATAATTTTCTTTTCAAATGTTTATCTCCTACAAATGCTATTTCAAGACACGCTTTAGCACCATACTTAAATTCCCTCCTTCATATGTTGTGCGATATTAAAAGAAAATCCTGAAAACATTCCACGTCCTGTCCCGTAGGTAGTAAACCTGTTGATGTTGCACTTTTTTATGCCGATGTTCCTCGTCCCATCTGAACCCCTGGCCCTGAGATATCAACCAAAACATTCTGCTCGCAGCCCGGATTAGAAAGCACAAATAACAAAGTAATAATGAGATGAGGAGATAGAGAACCGAGTGGTATGAGGGATAGAGGGAGTAAAGGAGAGAAGAGTCATGTTGTTGTTCTGAGGTGATGCCCACTTTGGCAAGTCAAAACTCCCTTTTACCGCTCCACTCTGCTCCTGCTCTTCTCTGCGTGGGCCATCATTGTATAAATAACACTCACAGAGCGGATCAGAGACAGAGAGCAAGAGAGAGAGAGCGAGAGAGAGAGGGAGGAACGGTGCAGGAAAGTGATGGGGAGGGAGACAGGAGGGGAGGGGTGGGGGAAGCGGACCAGAGAGGCAATGGAGAGGTGAGAGAGAGAGAGAGAGAGAGAGAGAGAGAGAGAGAGAGAGAGAGAGAGAGAGAGAGAGAGTATTACAGTTGGGAGTAATATCAAATGTTCAAGAGGAGGAGAGCACGGATAGAAGGGAAATGCAGGGTGAGCAGGATAGAGAGAGGTGGGAGATTGAGAGGGTTTACAGAATAACTGAACCATATATGGTACGAGTTAGGTATGAGGCGGTTTGAGAGGATGAGTGAGAATGAGAAAGGGAGGGAGAAAGGAACAAGTGCGAGAGACAAATGGATATGAAGATGGACACTGTGAACCCTTCAGTGAGAGAGGTTGTATGTGTGTGTGTGTGTGTGTGTGTGTGTGTGTGTGTGTGTGTGTGTGTGTGTGTGCGTGTGTGTGTGCGGTGTCATGAAGCAGCCTGTCCTAGGCAGTGCTTGTATGACACCCTAAGCATTAGTCACGGCAAAGATGATTAATAGTGTAAATATACTGCCGGAGCTCAACACTGCTATAACTAGCTCATCTCAGATCATTTTTTGTCAGATTCTCTCCAGCTTATGTTCATAGACACAGTTTATGAATTATAACCATTTATTTGATCTTATGAACTCACTGGAAATTGCTCTTCAAGTACAGCGCAAAATTAAACTACTATTAGCATCACCAACAGTTCAGTGCTGTGGGATTGTGTGCATGTGCGTGTGTGTGTGTTTAAAAAAGAGAGAGAGAAGTAATATGGAGCAAGATGGCCTACCACAGTACATCAGTTTAATGATGGCCAGAGGTGTTGCTAGGTTAGATGATGCTGACGCATCCTGGAACATTGCTTTCCAGACCAGTACTAATCAGCTGTTATTGGCACAAAGCAAGCTAGCGTAAGATTTTTCGAATGGCACAGTCTGAGCGAGAGGCCCACATCAGTACACCCAATTAATGATGGCCAGGGGTGCTACTAGGCTAGATAAGGCTGACACGTCCTAGAAGATTTTATTTCAGATTAGCGCTGTGCAGACACTCACATTGCAAATGCCAGCATAGCGTAACATTTCATTTGACACGGGTTTTAGCAACATGACGCGGTTCTTATGCAGGTGCCGATACGGTGTTAAGTGCTAGCATGTGGGTAATAGGCAGGGCACAGGCAGGTGCCAAGTGGAGTGTGAAGTGCTAGCCATATGACGAGGGCTTATAGCTCCTGTTGCTGTAATGAGAGCAGCTCGTTCCCACTCTCCTCACCCGGCTGCAGCTAATTGCCTTAATTGAAAGAGTGACCTACATCTTAGAGAGACTTCTGTGGATCAGCAGAACATCTGGCAGACCTGCGGAGGGAGGAAGGGAGAGCTTCAGACAGACAGAATATAGGAAAAGGGGGAGAGGGAGAGAAAGAGGGAATGATGTGGAATAACAGGACACTGATGGGGGGGGGGGATATAATCAATGTGATTCTGAAAATAGCTGTTGGGTATCGAAATACGTAATTAAGAGTATGACAGAAAACATGACGGCTACAAATACTGCGTGAATCTTTTTTTTTTTTGGTCTGTTTTGCTTTGTTTTGGGTTTTGTGCTTGTTTTTTTGGGGGGGGGGTAAGTAAAGAGTATTGCTTACACATAAATGCTTTACTGGATTCAAACTACAAGGTTCCTTGACCAAATTAAGCATCAAATGGGCCGTCATAACCAAATATAAGCAGTGGAAACAGAGACTGTGTGTGTGTGTGTGTGTGTGTGTGTGTGTGTGTGTGTGTGTGTGTGTGTGTGTGTGTGTGTGAGAGAGAGAGGGGGGGGGGAGATAAAGAGAGGGAGATGGAAAAAGGAAGAGGGAGAGGGACAGGAGAAGAAGGGTGGCTGGCAGTGACATCATGCTTTTAGAGTGGAGGCCGGCCCTAAGGCCAGCACCACATACACTCCTAACAGTCTTGTGTACTTCCCTTAGAGTGAATTATTCAGCACACTCCTGATGGAGAGACTGTGTGTGTGTGTGTGTGTGTGTGTGTGTGTGTGTGTGTGTGTGTGTGTGTGTGTGTGTGTGTGTGTGTGTGTGTGTGTGTGTCTAAAGAGAAGGAGCATATGAGTTGGGTGTGCATGTGGGTAAATTCAACTTTGCTCTGTCGGAGTGCCGGAGAGGAGGCACGAGAGAGGCTGTTGGTCACTAAATAAGGTTGTGGTATGTGGGTGGCTGTTTAGTGTGTGTGTGTGTGTGTGTGTGTGTGTGTGTGTGTGTGTGTGTGTGTGTGTGTGTGTGTGTGCGTGTGTGTGTGTGCTATTTATTTGCCAAAGCCTATGTAGACGTAAACCTGTTTCTTCACCATCATGGCTCTGTTAATTCAACTAGATTTTGCTCTTCTTCTAAAATAGCTCTGTTTATCTGATCTCCTATCTGTCCTGTCTCTTTCATCCCTCTTTCTTCGTCACTGCCCCCCCCCTTCTCAGCCTGCCCTCACCCTTTCTCTCTAAGTCAGTGTCTTGGATGTTGAACTGCAGTGCTGTTTTGTATGCACTCATTTGTGTGTATTTTGTACGTGTGTGTGTGTGTGTGCCTATGTCTGAGTTTCGTGTGTGTGCGCGCGCTAGTGCGTGTGTGTGTGTGTGTGTGTGTGTGTGTGTGTGAGTGAGTGAGTGAGCGTGCGTGCGTGTGGACAGTGTTGGGGTTTGATCCTGTGCTAATGATCTCCCAGTGGCTCAAACTTCTCCAAAGTGTCTTGAGCAGAGAAAGATAGAGACAGAGAGGAATGGGGGGGGGGGGCGGGGGGGGTTGAATAGGGAACGGGGAATCGTCACAACCCCCCCCCCCCCTTGCACTCTGCTCCTCCAGAGTTCCCAACTCAGCCACTACCAGAGCCCCGAGCCTCCATACGTAGCACCATTCGCACATACCCCACTAGGAGAGCTGAGAGTTGGAGCGTGGAACTGGCTGGTGCCAGGAGGATGGAGAAAGGATGGGATTGACATGCACATGGTTATAGGAAACTAACATGTTGTGTGTCATTCTCACACGCACATGCACATTGCACATGTTCACACACATGCCCATGCATGCACGCGCGTGCGCACACACACACACAATCTCATTATCCCTTAACACACACTCGTATGAGGAAATGTCAGTCTCAGGCAGCAAGATATCAAGGCTGAGGTTTTTCCTCTTGTTTCTTTTTATTGAATCTAACATGGAATGGGTTTCCTATAGCTCTCTCTCTCTGTCTCTCACCCCCCTTGCTTGCCTTCTCTCGCCTGCTTCTCCTTCTCTCTAAGTCGCTCTGTGTCGGCTTTCAACACATCATCAGGCTGATATGATTTCACAGTGATATACTCTGCTCTTCTGAATCCGGGGGCGCTCCCCTCCCATCAGGAAAAAGATCTGTCACCTAATAGGAGGCCCAGTAATTTAACCTCTACATCCCTCCTCTTTATCTCCCTTTATCCCTTTATCTTCTCTTTTATCGCAGTCTTTTAGTGTGTGTGGTGTCGACAAAAAAAACAGTTCACATACAAACACACACCACACACATACACATGCACTCACACATTTGCATGGAGTACTGATTCGCCTTGTTTCCATGTGTGTGTCTGCCTGCTTGTCTTAGGGTAATAGGGTGTAGTAGGTAATATGGCATCCATACCCTATTATCTCTGCTCTGCTGCCTAATAGCCACCGGCTTACAGCATCTGCCACCTTGCCTCTCTAACTCCCCCAGTGGACACTTAACACACAAACCGGCGCACACAAAGACGCACACGTGTGCAAGAGAACACACAAACACACACACACACATGCACAAATACACACAAACACACACATGGTTATCCACAGAGGTTATACACACACTTCCAAAAGCACACCCTATGTGGTGGTTTTGTAAAAAAATTGTAAGCGTGTGTGTTTTTGTGTGCGCACATGCTAGATGTGAGACCCTTTGAGTGTGTGCCTATGCATATATGAGTACATGAACACTTATGTGCGTGCATACCTGTGTGTGTGTGTGTGTGTGTGTGTGTGTGTGTGTGTGTGTGTGTGTGTGTGTGCTTGTCTGTGGTTTCACATCTAACACATCCTGCACTGACATTCTGAGTGCCCTAAATTCCCTAGGGAGGGATGCTTGCCTTTAATTAGCAAAGGAAATAGATTTACTTATCTAATCATTGACGCATCTGCCACACACATGCAAGCACGCGCGCACCCATACAACCACCCACCCACCCACACACACACACACACACACACACACACACACACACACACACACAGAGCATGCCAACTGCCATCCATCACTGGCGTAGGGGTATGGCAAAGTGGGAGCATACCCCTTGTGTGTTCATGTGTGTGCACTAGAGAGATATGAATCTGCTGCTATCTGTAGACTGACCATTGATTTGCCATGGTAACAGGATGGTGACTGTCGTGTGAACAAAAGAGATGAGAAACGAGTGGTTGGCTGGGAGGAGGAGGAGGATTGGAAGGGGGTGGGGGGGTTGGCTGGGATAGAGGAGATCAGTGGCAGTATTGACCCAGAGAAAATGGACTCACACAGGGACATGCGCGGCAGAGACATGAGGACAGGGAGTGCAAATGTGCATTAGCTTGTTGCAAGTTTCGAGTCAGTGTAGGGACATGGTTTTTTGCATGTTTGTTTGGGAGAAGGGGAGAGAGCGTGTGAACTGGTATTGCTGGAGTGTTTTTGGTACAAGCAAGTTCACACAGACCTGAATAAGGTTTATATATAATGAATGATTTACCCAAGCCAGCATTTTTTGTTTTCCTCTTTTGCAGAATTGGCATTTTGTCTGCCCTTTTGTTTTTCCCCCATCAACAATGCCTACAAAAACTCTTTCCCGTTTTTCATCAGTGCCCCCAGCCCCATGCATCATATTTAACTTATGTGGTATTTAGTGAGCATGGTTGACTGTCAAAAAAAAAGAAGAAGAATGAATACACTGGGGAAACACTGGGCTTATATGATTTTAAGCAAAATGGTGATAAACCAATGTTTCAGTGTTTAGCAGGGCCTCCAGCACTCCCCTATAAGCCGAAAGCTGAAAGAATTAACACAGCATGAATTGTTCTGTGACTGTGAAAGCGTCTGGTCTTCATACACAAGACAGACCCTTTTGTTTTGCAGCATGAGTGGCCAGATGCCCTCTGCCTAAACAAAACTGTTTTTTACGCCCTCATACCTGGGGCTGTTGACCCACTGATTTGGGTCCGGCAATCAACACTGATTTATTCGGTTGAGGTGGGCTGACTCACAGCTTGCTGCCATTTTTACACCAGGCCTAAGGTTTCCCAAGTCCAACAAAGTCACCATCAGTGGGCAGAGAGAGAGATAGAGATATAGAGGGGGAGAGAGAAACAGATAGAAAGAGAGAACCAGAGAGTGTAGGATTCTTTACCCAAAGGCGCTTCAGTGCTATAAATACCAAACTGGCAATTCTTTGATTTACGAATGAAGGCCACCACATGATAGATAGACAGACAGACAGACAGACAGACAGACAGACAGATAGACAGATAGATAGATAGATAGATAGATAGATAGATAGATAGATAGATAGATAGATAGATAGATAGATAGATAGATAGATAGATAGATAGATAGATAGATAGATAGATAGATAGATAGATAGATAGATACTTTGTCCCCATGGGGAAAGTGGTTTGCAGCACAATCACAAAGCATTTCATCACAACATTACAGAGTCACCAATACACATTCTCATACACTTACCCATTTACATATACCTTGCACCTTGCAACAGATTAGGTGCAGAAAAAAAAGGAGAGCGAGAGAGAACAATAGTTAGGATGGGGCCAACTCCTGCACAGACCAGCTGGACATCTTGGTTATTACTATATGCATTACCTGTTTAAAAACTTAATGGCTTGTGGAGCAAATGAAAATGTGGATCTATATTTAGTGCATAGAGGAATATCGTCACCCGGATGGCAACAATTCAAATGAGGAGGCAAGGGGGTGCCTCTTGTCACCCACGATGTCGTTTGCCTTATTCATCATTCTGTCTCTGTAGATGCATTCCATACTTGGTAATGTAATCCCTAACAGTTTACTGGCTGTTGTTACCATTTTTCTGACAGTCTTTTTCTGTGCCTCAGTAGCATTGTCAAACCAGCAGATGATACAGAAGGCCAAGACACTTTCAATAGAAGCATTGTAAAACATTTGAAGCATTTTATTGTGGACATTAAAGGATAACAATTTCTTTAAAAAGTACATTCTTCCCATGTTATCTCTGACTTTGTCAGGCATCCCTACAGACACAATTAGCCGTGTCTGCGGGTGGGAAGCTGGATGTGGGTATGTGTCCTGGTCGCTGCACTAGCGCCTCCTCTGGTCGATCAGGGTACTTGTTCAGGGGGGAGGGGGAACTGGGGGGAATAGCATGATCCTCCCACATGCTATGGCCCCCTTGTGAAACTCCTCACTGTCAGGTGAAAAGAAGCAGCTGGTGATTCTACATGTATCGGAGGAGGCATGTAGTAGTCTGCAGCCCTCCCTGGATCAGCAGAGGGGGTGGAGCAGCGATCGGGATGGCTCGGAGGAGTGGGGGAATTGGCCGGGTGCAATTGGGGAGAAAAAGGGGGAGGAGCACATTCTTGTGTGTTAGTGCTTATAAGGTTAGTCCACAGGTCCCATTTAAGCTTATGGTCGAGCACAATACCAAGGTACTTGTAATTTGTCACAGGTTGTATTGGCTCCCCATTGATAAAGGTAGGGTTAGAGGATTACAGCGTTCTAAAATCGATGGACATTTCCTTTGTTTTGGTGGTGTTTAGGAGAAGGTTTGATTTTCACATCAATTTAGGAAGTAGTCAAGAACTGGTCCATGCTGCTCCTCCCCATTGTATAGGAGACTCACCAAGGCTCTCGATCATCTGCACAGGGAAAGTGCTAGTGCAAGAGTTGGTATATAAAATAAACAATAAAGGTGATAAAACACATCCCTGGGGGGAGTCTTTGCAAGTGGTCATTTTGTCTGAGAGAAAGAAAAAGAGTGACATACATATCTGCTATGACCTGCTGGATTCTACAGCTAAAAAAAATCAATAATCTATGAAATCAAGCCAGTTTCAAGTGAAAATTCTGTAGCCAATATATCTGCTAAAATACTGAGTTGAAGAGTGTTAAAAGTGGGTGAAAAGTCCCCCCAAAAAATCTTGGCGTGAGTCTTTGGTTTCTCAAGGTGAGTGTGCAATAGGTGTAATAGAGATGCGGGGGGGGGGTCCATAAGGTGCTGTGTTTGTGATACCCCCTCTTCACTAGAAGCTCAAAGCACTTAACGACCAGCGATGTCAATGCTATTGTTCGAAAGTCGTCGGGCCCTATGAGTCTTGGAATTTTTGTCACGGGTAGAATTGTAGATGTTTTCCATAGGGTAGGAACTTTGAGAAGATTAAAAGAGGACCTAAAATGTCAGTAAACACTAGTGCTACACTGGTGCTAGCTCTTCAGCACAGTGCTTTAAATCACTTCCACAGATATTGTCCAGGCCTGGTGCTTTTCGTGGATTACAGTCTCTAAAAAGACAAAGGACTTCTGATTCCTTG
The DNA here is from genome assembly GCF_029633865.1 of Lampris incognitus. Lineage (NCBI taxonomy): Eukaryota > Metazoa > Chordata > Actinopteri > Lampriformes > Lampridae > Lampris > Lampris incognitus. The sequence continues at coordinate 23,742,961 of NC_079215.1, forward strand.
ATGGTAAGGTTAGGTGAAGGAGAGGGGCAGCGGCAGCCTCAGCATTATTGTCACTTTCAAAGTGACAAATGACGTTGTTGAGCTCTCCATCTCGAGTTCATCACTACCATGCAAGACAAGAGTAAGTTTTCCCCTGCCTTTGTGTGGAACATTGGTCATGGCTTTAATTCCCTGCCATGCTTCTCTGGGATTGCCGAATGCCAGAGTGGCCTCTATTTTGTTTGTAGCTGAACTTGTCCAGCTGAATTCGTCTTTTAATTTGTCTGTGTGTCCCTTCTAGCTGTTTCATCCTGGTTTCTGTAAGTTTTTTTCTTCAGAATTATAAGATTCTTTAATTTGAAGATACCAAAGGCTTATCATAAGGATAAACTTTAAAGGTCCTAGTAGGTATCACAGAGTCTACACAGGCATTGAAATAATCAGACACTGCTACCGCCTGATCATTAATACCAAGGCTATTAAAGACCTACCATAATGTGGAGCCGAAACATCCCTGCAGAACCATTATGTTGTCATTGTTCCACACTTTAACAGACCTTTTTTGAGGCTTCTCCCTCTCCAGTAGCGTCTGATAGACAGAAAGACCACACTGTGGTCGGACGCCCCTAGTGGTGGGATCAGGGATGCATGTAGGCATCTGACAGTTCTACAACTCCTGTCGAAAGCCTAATTTTTCTTGGTGGGGCAGTCAACATACTGATAGTATGTGTGCAGGATCTTTTTAATGGAACATATGTTAAAATCTCCAAGAATAAGCTTGGGTGCTTCAGGTGAGAGTGGCTCAAGAGGAGACTCATTTTCCTGTGAGAGGGTAAAAATAATCTCTAATCCATCCATTGTCTTAACCGCTTATCCTGCTCTCAGGGATGCTGGAGCCTATTCCAGCAGTCATTGGGCGGCAGGTGGGGAGACACCCTGTACAGGCCGCCAGGCCATCACAGGGCCCACACACACACACACACACACACACACACACACACACACACACACACACACACACACACACACACACACACACACACAGCCATTCATTCCTAGGGACAATTTAGTACTGCCAATTCACCAGATTTACATGTCTTTGGACTGTGGGAGAAAACCAGAGCCCCCGGAGGAAACCCATGTAGACACAGGGAGAACATGCAAACTCCACACAGAGGATGACCCACCAAGGTTGGACTACCCCGGGGCTCAAACCCAGGACCTTCTTGCTGTGAGGCGACCGCGCTAACCACTGTACCACCGTGCCGCCCCATAATCTCTAATGCTTTATTAAAATTTGCCTTTGAGTGTATGTATACCACAGTGAGGAAACTCCCTGTGCAGATAGAAAGGTTGCAGAGAGGCACACAGCCACTCGATGTCAGGGGTACACAGGTGCTCTCTCACCACAACTGCCCGACACCTCTTGTCCCTGATGAGGAGACAGATGCCACCTCCGTGAGCCTTCCTGGCAATGTTGTGGTCTCAGTCAGTCCTGAATGCTGAGGAGCCCGAAGGCTCGACTTTTCTGGACATGATATTGCTGTCCAGCCAAGTCTAAGTGATTGCCAAGACACAGACGCTCCGAAACCCGTGCAGGTAGCAGGTGTTGGGTGACAACTCGCATGTCTTCACTCTCAGGAACTGCGCGTTGATGAGCAGAGTAGTAAGGGGGGGGGGTTTGTTTTTCAGCCTCTTCAGTTGGTGTTGAATATCACCCTTACATCCACATTTTCACTTCGTCCGTGTAGTACCTCTCTTCGAATTTTTTTCTAAGACAGTTCGGTATCAAGTCTGCAATGGTTGAATAGTCGGGAGACGTGATTGTGTAACAACAGTAAGGACTCTCTGCTATATTGGGTTTCACAGGTTACGCGGCCAACACCATAGCTGTGATTGCGTCCTTGGGTAAAACAAGTGTTTAAAATCACCATAAACAGTTCATTCAGGTACCATAAAGCAAAATCCATAGTTGATACTTGAGTGCAAGCAAGGTACAGATTAAAAAGCAATCACATCCACATAAACAACATGATAAAAATGCACAAATGCCAAGCGTGAAATGCAGCAAGGCAGCCACAGAGCCCTTCCTCCTTTCCTTCATGATGAGCTGAGGAAGCAGGGGGGGCAGTGTCTTGCTCAGTTCTTGAGCTGTTTTAAATTCATTCACCGATGGGGGGGGGGGGAATTGAGGCAGGGAAAAGGGGTGGCTGTGTCATCCATTTTTCACGTAGGGGAGAGAGACAAAATTAACGTGTCTTCATTTCTGAAGCTCTACAGTTGAAGACTTATTTCTCCTATACGTGCACACACTTCAGATGCAGGCTCAAATTACCTCTTGTTACACACACATATGTACACGCGGAGCCTTTTCTGTGTGTGCATGTATTTGTGTGCGTAACATGTGCGCTTGTCAGGACCTGGACTGGCACTTCGGTTTTAATAAAGTGAAGGCCTTTCAACATTCTAGCGAATGCTGCAGTAATCTCCCCTAAACAGGTGTTGTGATTAGCATGTACCGTGAGCTGCATACTGACACTTGGATATGCAGGGCTAACCATGCATACAACAACCATGCACACAACCACTGGGCTACCATTCAAGAAGCAGATAAAACTCGCACTTCTTGGTAAGCATATCTCTGTTACTAAACACAATGTGCTTTTTCCTAGGCTCTATTCAAAACTAAATTATTTTTCTGCGACCAATGCAGTTGTCATTTCTTCAATTAACGGTATGGCACTGTAACCAGACACATCGAAAGGGTTCCTGTGCCTGTCAAAAGGCTATATCTGCTCATGTATAAGATTGGTAGCATTTTGTTTTTTGTTTTTTTTGGACATTTCCCCTTTTTTCTACCCAATTGTACCTGGCCAATTAGCCCAGTCTTCCAAGCCGTCCCGCTTGCTGCCCCACCCCCTCTGCTGATCCGGGGAGGGCTGCAGACTACCACATGCCTCCTCTGATACACGTGGAGTCGCCAGCCGCTTCTTTTACCCTGACAGTGAGGCATTTCATCAGGGGGGACTTAGCGTATGGGAGGATCATGCTATTCCCCTCAGTTCCCCCTCCCCCCTGAACAGGCGCCCCGACCGACCAGAGGAGGTGCTAGTGCAGTGACCAGGACACACCCACATTCGGCTTCCCAACTGCAGACATGGCCAATTGTGTCTGTGGGGACACCTGACCAAGCCGGAGGTAACGCAGAGATTCGAACCGAAGATCCTCGTGTTGGTAGGCAACGGAATAGACCGCTACCCGGACACCCAGATTGGTAGCACTTTGACACACGATGCGAAAATAGTTGGAGTCAGTTTGTTTTGCTCTTTATGAAATATGCAGACCGACGGACTTCCTAATTGACTCCAGGTTTCTCGAAGTTTCTTCACATTTTGGTGGGTGTGTTCTGAAAACGTCAACTCTCTAGGACATACAACTGATTTTTTATTGGTTTTTTTTTTTTACAAATTTTTTAAGTTTGTATTTTAATGCCTATGGAGATTTCCTCATTATGTAGTAAGCCATGGTGCCCTTTCATCAATCACAACCAAATTTCATGAATGAACTTGAAAATTATTCCAGAGCACATAAACAAATTTTCATGAAAATCTATACAGTCATTTATGAGACATAAACATTTTGCATTTGTGGGGTGTCTCCAAGGGGTAGATCTCAAACACTTATGTGATTAGAACAATGATCAGTGAGGTTTTTTTTTCTTCTTTTCGTTAAGCCATGTTTTATTAAAAATTGGTTGATAATAACAATTTTATCTTTGCAACAAAAATTTCAGATGTTATTGGCCAAAATGTAACATTGTAAATATAACAGAAGAAGAAGAATAATCTGTACAATTCCAATAGGGTTCCTGTACCCATGGTAATTGGACCCCTAACTAATATTCAAATAATTCACGGAGCTTTGACGTCAACTTACCATCACATTCAGCATAATAGACTTAGTATGCCATGCCGGCACTGCGAAGTGAAAATTAGATCCTTTTCTGAAATTATCTGTTTATACCTTTTTTTTGTTGTTGTCAGTTTTATGTTGTTTTTTACTAAAGGCGGAAAAGCCTCTGAAGTGAAGCGGTGGCACATTAAAAAACAAAACAAAAGCAATACCATCATCAGCAGGATTCAAAAAGTCTTTGGCAGCACATCCTCAGGGCCAGATTGTTTTGGCAATGTTATGCCGCTAAGTCAAAAGACATTTTGAAAAAGCAACGATCTAATTTTGATTGGAATTTCTATATTAGAAGCTGAGTAGCATTCAGAGGCCCACTGAAGCAAAAAGCAATTGTGTTTATATTTTCTAGACCCTGGTAAAATGTTATTCTGTCTAGGGGTCATGCTTTTAAAATGCAAATTTTGCCTGTTTTCAATTGTTGATTTTCAGAGCTGGGAAAAAATATTCCCATGGAGAATGCTTAACAATGCTAACGTTGAAGATTCACTTACCTCCTGAGCTCGCATCAAAGTGTGCGGAAGTAAATATGTCACATAGTAGATAGAGACTTTCATAATGCACTGTACCCCAACCAGATATAAAAAAGGTTCTTTCCACGGGCTGCCATTCAAATTAATGCTTAACAGTAAAATAAATCCAACCATTTGTATATACTATACTGTACATTGTACGTATACTGGTACACTCTGTCATGTCCATCTACCTCATGCATGCATGTAAGTAACCTGCTAACATCTATTACAGCATCTCTGATATATTCTCTGCACCTTTGCACTTTATCACCTCTTATTTCACCTGTATATAGTCAATCCTTGTGTATATATCTGAAGATTATTGTGTTGTTATTCTGTGTTAAGTACACTGAGAGCCATGAAACCGGAGTCAATTTCCATGTAGTGCAAACCTACATGGCCAATAAACATGACTCTAATGATTCTGATTCTGATAATGAGCTGGACAAAAGGTGACTGTGCAGTGAGACGATGGAGTCTTTCAGGAGGATGTTCCTCAACTGGTGGTTCTGGGTTTGAGTTCTTGAGACAATAAAAACACTCATTCCTGAGGTGTCATGGAGCAAGTCACTTTATCTCTGCTAGCTCCAGATGAGCTGTTCTGACCCGAGGCTTTGAACTGCTTCAGGGCCAGGGCAATCAAATCATACAGATGAATTTTGTCCTCTTGGGATAAGTAGAGTATCCCAAAACACCATTTTGGTTGCCTGATCGTTTTTCCGCTTTTCATTAGAAAAGCAACCTTGAAGATTTAACCTTTCAGCTACAAAAGGCTTTTTTTTTTTGCATATTTTTTTAAATTTAAAAACATTAAGGGCATCCGGCTGGCGTAGCTGTCTATTCCATTGCCTACCAACACGGGGATCGCTGGTTCGAATCCCTGTGTTACCTCCAGCTTGGTCGGGCATCCCTACAGACACAATTGGCTGTGTTTGCGGGTGGGAAGCCAGATATGAGTATGTCCCCTGGTCGCTGCACTAGCGCCTCCTCTGATCAGTCGAGGCGCCTTTTAAGGGGGGAGAGGGAACTGGAGGGAATAGCGTGATCCTCCCACGCGCTATGTCCCCTTGGCGAAGCGCCTCTCTGTCAGGTGAAAAGAAGTGGCTGGCAACTCCACATGTATCGGAGGAGGCATGTGGTAGTCTGCAGCCCTTTCTGGATTGCCAGAGGGAGTGGAGCAGTGACTGGGACAGCTCAGAAGAAGAGTGGGATAATTGGCCAAAGTACAACTGGGGAGAAAAATGGCGAAACCCCCCCCCCTAAAAAAAACAAACAAAAAACAACAACAAATACGCATCTACGGGGACTCAATGCTTTGGTAATATCCATCCATCCATCCATTATCCAAACCGCTTATCCTGCTCTCAGGGTCGCGGGGATGCTGGAGTCTATCCCAGCAGTCATTGGGCGGCAGGCGGGGAGACACCCTGGACAGGCCGCCAGACCATCACACAGAGCTGACATACACACACACCCACACACATTCATACCTAGGGACAATTTAGTATGGCCGATTCACCTGACTTACATGTCTTTGGACTGTGGGAGGAAACCAGAGCCCCTGCAGGAAACCCACACAGACATGGGGAGAGCATGCCAACTCCACACAGAGGACGACTCGCAACGGTTGGACTACCCTGGGGCTCAAACCCAGGACCTTCTTGCTGTGAGGCAACCACGCTAACCACTGAGCCACCGTGCCGCCAGCTTTGGTGATATGAGAGAGGGAAATGATATCTTGTTTTGTTGGTTGCTTGGCTATCTTTGTAGAGCTTAGTCATCACATCCACGACACTATTTGATGATAAATTGAAACAATGCTATCATTCATGACAGATTAAATTAGAGTTAGGAATTTTCTTTTAACATTTATTTAAGTTGCAAAAACCTTAATTAACAAAATCTAAATAAGCTTTAAAACTTTATAAAGGGGCGTTTGGGCAGCGTAGCGGTCTCCTCCATTGCCTACCAACACGGGGATCTCCAGTTCGAATCCCCGTGTTACCTCCGGCTTGGTTGGGCATCTACAGACACAATTGGCCATGTCTGCAGATGGGAAGCTGGATGTGGGTATGTGTCCTGGTCACTGCACTAGCGCCTCTTCTGGTCAGTTGGGGCACCTGTTCAGGGGGAGGGGGAACTGATGCATGATCCTCCCGTGTGGTATGTCCCCCTGGTGAAACTCCTCACTGTCAGGTGAAAAGAAGCGGCTGGCAACTCCACATGTATTGGAGGAGGCATGTGGTAGTCTGCAGCCCTCCCTGGATCGGCAGAGGGGGTGGAGCAGTGACAGGGACAGCTCAGAAGAGTGGGGTAATTGGCCGGGTACAATTGGGGAGAAAAAGGGGGAAATATTAAAAAAAAGAAATAATGTTGTAAAGTGAATTCTGCAGCACCTGAGCAAACTACCTCAAAAGAAGATAAAAACTTGGGAAGTACATTCAAAAGAAATGCGGCATAAATAACTTAACAAATTCTTATGTTATTTTACATGATTACAAGCAATCCTGAGATCACTATTGAGACAAATGTTACCAGTCTATCATAATGAGCTGAATGAACAATCAGAAAGCCATACAAATCAGATTTTCCTATGATTTCATCCAATTTTTAATACTTTATAGCTGTATTAAAAAATATTAAGCTCTGCAGTGTATGCCTCAGAAACAATTGCTTCAGTGAAATTTAGGACGTTTCGCAGCATATAACTCCACTGAGAGAATGAAAGACATCCTTTGAGGGGTCTTTTCTCTAAACCATGTTTGATGATATAGCCAAATTCAACCAGCCATTGCTTGAACATAAGCTATGTTGTGACATGCTGTTCTAAAAAAAAAAAAAAGAAAAAAAAAGGCTATACCTCAGTGACACGGTTTCTTGAGTCTTAAAGGATGTATTTGTAAAACTAATCCAATCCTCCACTTAAAAAATAAGCTACTTGGCTACTTGAAAAACATGAGAAAATGGGTTCATACTGTGTACGTTACAAAGGATGAGACCTTGCTAAACAAATGACGGCTAAACAGTGGCGCTACTTTTTTAGGTAAAAGAAAGGCAGTTTTCTCTGTTGTTTGGGTTCGGGTACAGAGTCTGTTATCTGCTTTTTTGAAGCAAGTTGTTGATTTTTAACCTCTCTATAATGAAATCTGTTGTGCGTTTTCAAAGGGAAAATAATTTCAAATACATTTTGCCCACAAAGGCCATCTCTTCTGGGTAAGATCTCCAGTGTTGGGCCCTTTAAACTTTGATGTGATGCAAGGAAAGTTTGAGCACATACATATAAGTGTGAGTGAAGGAGATAAAAGTATGTATTTTCAAGCATCTGGAGAAATAATACATTCCAGTCCTGTACCGTCTATGTAATTTCATGACGCACCTCTGTGCACTCTGTCAGTCTGGGGCTTGCTGTCCGTTACATGCTTGTCTAAGCTAGCTGTGAGACCTAATGCCTCTCTACGCTGTACCAGGATGGGCTACCTTGGGGGCTCTGAGCTGTGTTAAATGCTATTCTGTGTTTGCCTGGGGATTTTGAGCCTGTTAAATACTACAGTAGACTTTAGCGTTGGGACTTAGCTCTTGTTAAATACTAAAGTAGTCTTTGTTAGCATTGGGACTCTGCAAGCCAAAGGCTATAGTTCTCCGTCAATCCTGAGACTGTGGAAAGCCTATGTTAGGTTAGTGCATGAGGACTTTGGGACCTGTCACTGTTCTTAAACCGAAATGCTTTCAGTGCTGAAAGAGGCCGCTGCCTGTTACGTGTTGAGGGACCCTTTTTTACGTTGCGTTAGCATCCGGGGAATTTTTTTGTGTTATGTATTTAACATTGTGCTACAACTGCTCTACAGAAGCTATCAGCGTTTCTGCCCCTGTTCATTTATTAGCAGCGAATAGAAACCTGCTTGATGTAATACATGTTTGAGTGTTATATATGACTGATGAAACTTTTATATTTAAGTTTTCAATGTAAAGCCGCATCAACCCCGAAGAACAAGAAATTATAATACAGTGGGTTCCCTTTGCAGATCAGAAAAGCCATGAATAATCCTCCTTCAGAAACCTTTAAAGAGACACGGCTCAGGAATTGACTTGGGCAGCTTTGTTTCTGAATTTGCTGAAGTGAGAACAGCTTTTTGCCTGTTTCGTGTTAGCAGTGGGCTTCGCAGAGCTTGTTTTTTGTTGGCATATGGATCAAAAGTGGCATTAGTTAGCAGTAGGTACTGTAGAGCAGTGTTTCTCAACCGGGGGTCCACGGACCCCTAGTGGTCCGTGGTGTAATTGCAAGGGGTCCGTGAAAATAAAATATCTTTAAAAAAAAGATCCTATGACATTTATAGAAATAGGATTATTTTACTCAAATGTGACTGAGACCTTTATCTACCTAAACTATAAAGGGTAACCGGACTTTTTTCTCTAATTACCTGTTTCACAAGTGTAATTTATTGTATTTTAATAAGAGATCTCGCTCCCGTTTGCATTGTTAAAAGTTACTGCATAAAAATTCTGTTGTTACATAAATCTGAAAGTTACTGAATACATATTCTGTTTTGTTACATATATCTGAAAGTTACTGCATAAGAATTCTGTTTTGTTAACTATATCTACGTTACAACTGAAAGCTCTTATTTTTGCCCCAAAGAGTGAATAAATGCTATAATGATATTTAAAATGCAGTTTCTACTGTTTCTATCAAATTGCAACCCCCCTCCCCCAAGATCAGGTGGAGGGGTCCTCAGGGTAGATCAAAAATACACAGGGGGTCCAGGACCCCAAAAAGGTTGAGAACCACTGCTGTAGAGCATCTGTTTGGTGTTAGGATGCCACCCTGAAATCTGTCCCAACTACCAGTGCTGCTCTTCCACTCTTTGTTTTGTCTGTGGGAGACAACATTTGATATATTTTTTGTCATGATCCAAAAACAATTTTGCAGGACGTTCTTAACTGAACAATTTTCAGCTTTTGTTCCCGTAAAACTGTGCCTCAAACAAAAAAAGTGCATCCTTTATTTTTTTGCCAATCTGCCACCTTACAAACAAGCAACAAGCTCAGAGGAAAGAAAAAACAAATAGACAACTTTTTAGTCTAATCTTATATTGGATACTTTGAAAAATCATGCTGAAAGTCACTTGCTGTGATATACACTTTGCTATGGCACATTTTGTTGAACTGTAGTACATGGGTTTTGACACGTCCACTAGACTTGTTGCTAGTGCCTAAGGGAATATATTCAACTTAAAAAAAGAAAACTGCCCACTGCTCTTGTAACACCACATGGGTGTGCTACGATAACATTGGGGATCTAACATGTCCTTCATCAGAATAAACGTGTTTATGTCTTTTGACAATGGATTTTACATGCCATTTGCTCCACCACTGTCTGTTCAAAATCATCAGAGGTGTGAGGTGGCTTTACAGGTCCATGTCTGTTTAGACAACACTCATCCGGTCAATTTAGTGCGAGTTGTGTGTATAACTTTCATGCTAATTGGACTACTTGTAGCGGGTAGATGATGCATTGTCATCTTGGAGACAAACTCTTTCCTGAAGACATAAGTGCACTGCTGTGTGATAGCGGGAATTATTCTACATTTGTATTATTTAGTGTAAATCCTTCCATCTGAGTGGCCTTCAACCCTACCTTAAAAATGCACCCTACCTGATTTTTATGTACCTTGTGTTCTGTGTTATGGCATTTTGACTTTTTGATAGTGATCTGTGCTGTCAACTGCAAGGACTTGGAGCTGCTTTGGCCACATTGCACAGCCGCCAAATCATGATATGACTTTTACCAAAATAATTTAGGGAGCTGTTTTATTCGTGACTCTTCCTACCTCTGGGCATCAACCCAGATTTTGAAAAACTGCTTTTGTAGCACTGCTTGTATTTTTTTCTGCATTTGACTCAGTGTACATGTTGAATCCTTGAAGCCCCTCAAAGCTCAGGTTTGTCAGTGTTAGCCTTATCTTGCCATGCTAGTTTGTTTGTACTTTTGTGTGGCCTTAAGTGGGATACTACTTAGCAGCATCTGGAGGCAATACTTTGTCAGGCCAAGTTAATGTAGCTGTTCTATCCTAACTGACCTGCTGCGTTAAATATTAATATAGCACATTGCTGGCCTCATCACCCCAGTCCTTACCCCCATCTATCTCTCGTCTTTCTCCTCCTACGTTTACTCCATCTTTTACCTCTGTACCACTTCTTATCTCTATCCTGTGTATTAGTCCTCCTCGGCTGCTTGAATTTAACTCACTTCCCAGCCTCCTTAGTTTTCCTCTAGGCTTCAGTACCTCTCCCCCAAGTCCTGTCCTACAGTCCCCCGAGCTCTTTTCCTCCTACAAGTTTCTACAAATGTTTCAGTTCCCCCTTCATTAACCCGCATCTGGCACAGTTCCCCCCACTCCTTCATATTTTCTTAATCTGATTCCAGTCAACAAAAATGAAATTTGACATAAAACCATGTGTGCTCCTTGTGTGTGTGTGTGTGTGTGTGTGTGTGTGTGTGTGTGTGTGTGTGTGTGTGTATGTGTGTGTGTGTGAGACAGACTTTGACTCGGTTCTGGTGCTGAGTTTGTATAATTTATTATTTTGCTAGCACATGAGTAAAGATGTGTTTTGAGCATGGGTGGGTGTGCGCACGAGCACATGTGCACGTGCAGTGTATGGGTTGATAGTGTGCGACTGTACGTGGAGTTCACTGAATTTGTATAATTGATGCCCAATGTCATCAGTAAATCTCTAGGTATATGGGTTATTATGCACAACTACATTTTGTGTGGTGTGTGCATATGTGTGTACGTGTTAGCATGTGTATGTGTATGTGATGTGTAGCGTGTGTTATCTTTGTGTATTATTTATAAGTGAGGTTCTTGGTGGGCTTGTGTGATTTGATGGGAAGATGCAGGTCTGTGTCAAAGTCTCCTTTCATCCTTTATAATTCAAAAACCACCAGGGCAACTATCCTCTTCTCCTCCTCTGTAGTTTCACCCTTACTTTCAAATATTATTTTTACCTCACTTATGCCCTTCCATTCTCTTCCTCTTTTTTTCTCCCCTCCCCTCCTCTCCTCCCTTCTCCTCTCCGTGGGGAGATAGTGGTATTTAAAAGGAAGGGTAATTGTTGGACCACTCTGACAAGGGTAAATATAAAACATGCTAAAAGCTTGTCAAGAACTTGTATGACGTGTTAAATGAAGCACCACCTCACCACCACCATTAAAGTGCTAGTATGAGTGTGTGTGTGTGTGTGTGTGTGTGTGTGTGTGAGAGAGAGAATGAGAAAATGTGTGTTTGTGTGTGTGTGTGTGTGTGTGTGTGCATGAGAGAGAGAGAGAGAGATAATGAGAATGAGAAAGTGTGTGAGTTTGTGTGTAGATTCCAGTGTGCGCCTGCATGTGTTGGTGTGTGAGTCTTCCCAAAGAAGAACCAACTAGGCATTTAAAGTGGTTTAGTGGTTTGCTCTGTAAATTATGAAGTGAATATTTGATATTTTATCTTACTGTACTCTCATCATCATCAGTTATGATTATTATTTTTTATTGTATGTCTTTAGAAAGAGTTTGCCGTTGTGGTGTGTTTTGTGATAAGCATATTCATTTTGTGTTACAGCGACTGTTTGCATAAAGGACATGAGTTTTGCGAGGGATCAGATTTAAATAATTCAAAATTTTCCCCCAAATAGTCTCTGTAGTTCTCCCTTCTCCCGCTCCGCCTCTCCGTCTTTGTATTAGATGGAGGGTTTCTTGTGGTTTGTGCGAGGATGTGCGCGATTGTCTGCAAGTGTTAATGTGTTTCATGCATTTTTTTTTTGGGTAAGGCACAAAGTCGCGTATACACATCGGCCCAGGTAGAAAAAGATAGAAAGTGGATGATGATGTGTTTGAAGTACAGTTTCATCCTCTCTCCTCCCCACTTCTCCCCCTCTTTGTATGGGTTGAGGGGGATTACACCTCTCCAGGCCCTGCTTCATGCGTGTGATGGCCGGCGCTGAGAGTCTCTTGTTAAACTAGAAGTACTAGACCGCAGCCACAATGCACCGTTCACATGCACACATGCTCATAAAGACACACACACATGAGCTGTGTACACAATCACACAATCTCGCACACACACACACACACACACACACACACACACAAGCAGAGAGGCAGGAACTGACAGCTGATTTTCCGTGTGTGTTTATGACGGCTTTGATGTTTAATGTGTCACTCTCTTTGATGCCCTCTGCAGAGGGGGTGTTACAGCACTATATATATGTGGGGGGAATGACGGGGAGAGAGAGAGAGAACCTGTAATAGGTTTGATGCTTGTATTTTTTTTCCCCCCTCAGTTCTTCTTCCAAGACTGTCGCTCCTTTTCCAGCCCCCACTCTTTCAGCAAGTGTCTTTATCTCACTCAAAAGACTAGGAATTTTTCTCCTTCTCCCCTTGATCTGCTCTCCACTCCCTGTCTGCTCCTCCCTCTCTTCTCATCTCTCTGGTGGATGGGGCTGCCTTGCTTGTGTGTTTGTTGTTTCCTGAACCACAGAAAGTTGAATCAGTTTCCTGAAGGAAACTTCTGCTTACACTCTTCGCAAACATACGTTCTGCAATCATTAGCAACTTATTTCACGCTCGCTCCGATTTCATTCTGCTCAACGGCCGCTTGAGCTGGAGAAACGCCTCCATCCAGCGCTCGTGCAGGCCGTCGCTTTCACCACTCGGTGTGCGAGCAGTGATGGAAAGTAATACGGCATTAATACTTTTATGTTGATGTGACGTGGTTCGTGTGCCAAAACCAGACTCTTTGTGCAACGGCTCTGGCCCCTGAATCACCCAGAGTGATTTCACTTATTCTGAATTAGTCATTCTAAATCACAAGTTATCTGAATCTCTCTCTCTCAGCCCGACTTTGAATCCGACTCACTGGCTTGTGACTTACTCCTGCTCATAACTGTGTCTGGGTTTTAATCTGACTCTGGCCTGCAGTGTTCAACTCGTTCTAATTTTTGACGAATGTAGCGCCTGACTTCTTCCATTTTTCATTCTCATCGACTAACAGTCTTCCCCTGACCGGTGTGTGTGTGTGTGTATGTGTGTGTTGTTTCAGGATGAGAAGTCGACGTTCTTCCAGTTTGGTGCTGCTCTGCAGCAGGAGGCTCTGCTCATGCTGAGCATTATGGAGGAGTATGACTGGCATGTGTTTTCCATTGTCACTTCTAAGTTCCCTGGCTACCAGGACTTCATCAGCACACTGAAGATCACAGTGGACCACAGGTTAAAAAAAAAAAAAGAAAACACACACACACACACACACACACACACACACTATATATATATATAGCGTTTTTTTCCGAAACCGTCAATGGTGTTGTGAGTGCTCAACTAATGAGGAGCGGAATATCAACACGGATACAGGAAAAAAAATAAAATCTTTTTTCCTGTATCCCGCTCCTCATTAGTTGAGCACTCACAACACCATTAACGGTTTCGGGGAAAAAAATGCTATATATATATATATATATATAAAGTCATGCCTGCATGCACAAAAACATGCACACCTACATACACCCACCAACGCACACACACACACACACACACAAGTGTATCCATGATGCAGGTATGTGCAGACACAGAATTCACCCTTTATCCTTCACTGACTGACACCAGCCTCCTGAGTCAGTTGACATGTCGTTTTGTTTGTTTTATTCAGTTTTTTGTTTTTGTGTGTTGCCTGTTGTTATTAATGGTGTTGTTTGTTACAGCTTTGTGCGCTGGGACCTGCAGAGTGTGGTGACTTTAGATGCTGTAGACGGTGACCAGAACTCCAAATCACACATCGCCCTCAAGAGGATCCAGAGTCCTGTCATACTGCTGTACTGCTCCAAGGATGAGGCTGTGTAGGTTGTTTTTTTTTTCCACGAGTCTCTCTATCTCTGCCTCTCTCTCCCTTCATCTTACTCTCTTGGTCACAAAGAGCCATATTTTGGCAATAGTTCTTTATCAGTTCTTTGCCTCTGCCCCCTGCCAGGTATATACTGGAGGAAGCTCGCTCCTTAGGCCTGACAGGAGCTGGTTACATCTGGATTGTATCCAGTCTGACCACTGGCAACCCAGATTTTACCCCTGAGGTAGGGAGCTGAAAGGTAACAAAAACGAGTGCATTTGAGGGGGTTACAGTGGCTCATTGGGGCCAGAAATCAATGCACTGTACCACTTTTCTCATTCAGTACAGGGCCCTCTTGTGCATATTATCTGCTGTCTCTTATATGTTTTCCTCAATACTCGATGCTAGATTTGGAATCACATTAAAATGTAACACAAAATGGGGTCTGTGGTGGTGTAGCGGTCTAAGCATCGGCTTTGTGTCGATGCAGTTGCCCACTGGGGACCGGGGTTCGCGCCCCAGTCTCGTCAGATCCGACTATGGCCGGACTCGATGAAGCAGCAATAATTGGCAGCGCTGTCTCCAGAAGGGGGGGCGGAGTCGGCTTGTGTTCGTCACATGAATGCGTCTCTGTGTGTCGGAAAAAGCAGTGGTTCGGCCTGGATTCGCCTTGTCACGGAAGTGGCGAGGCGTCTCCTTCGAGACTGCCGGCCAGAGAGATGCAGTTGGCGAATGCATTCAGTACGAGGGTGGGTGTTTGATCTAAAATAGGGAGCAATTGGCCACTAAATTGGGAGAAAAAAGGGAAAAATCAGAAATAAATTCATTTAAAAAAAAAAGTAACACAAAATGGGTTGGGCTGGCTGACTTGCTTGTAGGCACTTTTGCTGAATTTCTACCATGACTCGAAGAGGCAGGCTGTTGGGTTTAAAGCAAACGGTGAAAATGCTATCAAAGGTTCTCGCCTGTATCCTCGAAGATGTGTTTGGAAAAGACACACATTGGCAGCATCTCACACAAGTAATGTGTGCAACATCCTCCCCTCAGATGTTTCCTCTAGGAATGATCTCAGTGTCCTATGATGAGTGGGAGTACCCACTGGAGATGCGGGTGCGAGACGGAGTGGGTATCGTTGCCTCTGCAGCCACCTCCATGCTGCGAGAAAAAGGTGAAGTGCCAGAGGCCCAGAGCAGCTGCTACAGTCAGGCATCAGACAGGAGCCCTGGGAAAGTCCCACCCAGTGCCCTGCGCAGGTCAGTGTGCGTGTGTGTGTTTCTGTGTGTCCAGGAATGTGTGTGTACATGTGTGTGTGTGCATGCGTGCAGGCACGTACCATGCATGTGTGTGTTTGTGTGACGATACAAAGTGAGTAAGTCACGGTTTAGGAACGGAGTTGCGTAACGCAGTTTGTCTTTGTTTCTGGATGTTGAGCAGTCTTACATAAGTGTTTTTAATGTACTAATGAGAGCAGGAGAAAGGGAGGACAGAAACAGAGACGACACCAGTGTTAAACAGCGAGGTGTCTGATCTTAATGCTGTTACCTGTCATGTACACGGCTGCTTGGTGGGGCTAGGTCATTCAGTAGTCTCAGCCGAGAGACACACAGATTGAACTCCATGCAGACCTTCATGTTGATGCTGCTCTGTGCTAACTTGCCTCAACTTTGTCTGAGGTGTGTGTTTGTGTGTGTGCTTGTGCGTGTTTGTGTGTGTGCTTGTGCGTGTGTGTGCATTGTTTTACACTATTGGACTCCTGTCATTAAGCGAGGATTAAAGCAGCTTTAACCAGCTTTGTTCTCCCTTGCTTTTTGTTACGTTGCTTCGTGGGTGGTGTGTGTGTGTACTTCTGCATGTTTGTATTTGTGTGTGTGTGTGTGTGTGTGTGTGTGTGTGTGTGTGTGTGTGTGTGTGTGTGTGTGTGTGTGTGTGTGCGCACGCATGCGCACACGTACTCGCAGGCACATGTGCTTGTGTGTGTGCATGTGTGGGAGTTGGTGCTCTCCTCTGCAGGCTCTGTGATGGAGCAGGAGCATGTACATAGATCCTCTGAAGAAGAAAGGGAGGGCACGTGTGTGCACGCACACACACACACACACACACACACACA
This sequence comes from Lampris incognitus, assembly GCF_029633865.1. NCBI lineage: Eukaryota > Metazoa > Chordata > Actinopteri > Lampriformes > Lampridae > Lampris > Lampris incognitus. The sequence goes on from NC_079215.1 coordinate 23,759,385, forward strand.
CACACACACCTACATAGAAACACAGCAACTCTTTTTGGGGTGATGTTTCTTGCAGCGTTTGTTTGATGCTTTGATATTGTGACAGCGTGAATCTCATTTGTTTGTTTTGGGTTTCCTGCTGTCATTTACTGCAGAGCATCTAGAGCGTGGCGCATACACTTGTCATGTACATCCATACAACACACATTAAAATATGACAAAGAAGAGCTATGAAATAGCTATGAATGAAACCACAGGAAAGCTTTACGGTGGTGTTGCTAGGTTCATGACTTCTATGTTGAATTGTGACTTATTGGATTGGATGTGAAAACAACTGCGGTAACTGCTAAAGACTTCTTGGTGCTTAGAGATTGCAGCTGTGTTCTATCAAACAACATAAATCCAATACACCACTATTGTCCTCAAGAGCATCTTACATTTCTCTTTTTCTTCCTTAATAGCAGCACAAAAATCGTTTGAGGAGCAAATCCATTTGCTTTTGTTGGGATAACTTCGCTTTCACAATACAGTCACTTGCCCGTTTGCCCTTGCAATTGAAGTCCTATTTTTCTGACAATATACTGACAGTGTGGATTTTCCAAACTTAGTTTTGAGGTCATGAGGCATGGATCATCCATCCATCATTGTCCAAACCGCTTATTCTGCTCTCAGGGTCGCGGGGATGGCTGGAGCCTGTCCCAGCAGTCATTGGGCAGCAGGTTGGGAGACACCCTGGACAGGCCGCCAGTCCATCACAGGGCACACACACACACACACACACACACACACACACACACACACACACACACACACACACACACACACACACACACATGCACATTCACACCTAGGGACAATTTAGAATGGCCGATTCACCTGACCTACATGTCTGTGGACTGTGGGAGGAAACCAGAGCACCCGGAGGAAACCCACGCAGACACGAGGGAGAACATGCAAACTCCACACAGAGGACGACCCCTAAGGTTGGACTACCCCAGGGCTCGAACCCAGGACCTTCTTGCTGTGAGGCGATTGCGCTAACCACTGCGCCACTGGATCAGAACTCTGCATATATTAGTCCAGTTGCAATCCCACAATGCAATGTGCAATTAAACATCGTGAAGAGAGGGGGAGGAAGCACTGGGGAAAAGTATTCTGACGCTAAAAAGGCAACATCTTCCCAATTTGGTCTGTAATATCAATTACAGACATATAATTATGCTTACCATGCATTGACATGGGTCTCTACTATGGGAAAATGTCAATGTCAGTTTTTCTGTAAAAATACCAGAACAATAATATAATACCAGGAGTAATGACTTTTGGAGGCCCTTCACAACTCGAAAGGTACCAAACAAGGCAGGAAATGAGACAGATAATTAATCTATTTGCCGTACAGGTAATTTTGTTGAATATGAAAATTAACCGGGATGCTATGATGGAAAATTGCTTTTTTTAATCAGAGGACAATGCTCATCATAATGCTAATGACAACCAAGTTAATTATATAATGACAAAAATAACACTGAGATTACAGGTCTGATATGCTTCATCAGGTTTCGGGTGTATTGGAATTTTTGAACGAAGTGTCTTTCAAAAGTTGTGACAAACCTGAGAGATGAAGTGACAGCAGTAGTATGCAATGCAATAGTGGCTCTGCTAAATGTGCTGAGCCGTGACAAACCCACCACGACAAGGTCAGCACCTGTGGCAACAAGGTTTTTTTTTTTAAACAGAAAAATACATATCTGTCATGACACTTCATGACATAGCCTTCCAAATACATTGCATTCAGCAGCAACACATCCTGTTCAAACAGGAGACTGTCTGCGTAGTTTTACCTGTATTTTTACGGTTCACGACTTGTAATTTGCCTGCACTGAAACGGTATGAGGGGCACGGAAAGCCCATCGGCACTTTTTTTAAAGCTTTTGTGCAAGAAGCCCAGAGACCAGTCCTCAGTTTGAGCTTGCATAAATCGGCTGTGAGCCAGCTGTTTAAGGGCACAAACCTGTTTTTTTGCACTTCATAAACAAAACATGAGACAGTTGCCTGTTTCTTTTCAACATGCACAGCAATATTTATGTGTGTCTTATCTAAAAAACCCTCTCCCTCAGATGAAATGGCCTACAAGCCTACACTAATTTGACTTGCATGATTTCCACATTATTCAACTGCAGGCTATATCTGGCGACAAGCCAAACAACACAAAAAAGATTATTCTTATGCATCTCGACTTGTATTTGTTATACTTGATTTTATGCAGGAATCCATCATGCACCAATGACCTAACCCGCCCCGCTTCAAAATACAGTCGTTATGCATGTAACGCTATGTTTTGGACTCGTTTTCATAGAAAAATTGACCTTTATGGTTGGAAATGAAATTCTAACAGACTGAAACTTGGTCTTCCCTCCATTGCAGGCTGATTATATTTTCAATAGGCAGAAAAGGGAGGTGGGGAGGGAAAGGGAGTTCTCTGTGTCACTCTAATTGAGGCTCACACCCTTCTCTGTAAAGTAGTTTGCACAGTCGCTGGTTTAGCAATGGACAATGACACAGTCTCACAGCATGTCTCCTGGTGTGGACTCTGAGCCTTATTGATTTGAGTCCCTGTTTAAGCCCCCAGGGTAGTAGTTATGCCTTTAGCCAACACTACAGAAGTGTTGGGGAAATTGGAAGAAGCACCATTATAGCATTGCTCTTGGTTTTGACAGCTCGCCTAACTGGTGTTCACAGTAATCATAGAGTTGTTCTCTTACACTGCAAACGCCTTCCACTCAAAATGTGTCTTAGTTGTAGAAAATGAATAATAGATTAGATGAATAATCAGATTACACGTCACACCGTTTTGGTCGTTGTGTAAGCCACCCTACAAAAAATACCGAAGCTCTTTCTCAGCCATGACCTCCCACATATGCAAGGAGCTGATGAAATTTGTGTGGTAGTAAGTAAGACAATGGCCAAGTGCCACTGATTTAGTCATTTGTCTTCAGGCAGTATTAAGTATTATCTATGTAGCGAATTCAGGGGCAGCCGAGAATCCGCCGCAGCCAGCAATCGAACCCGGATAGCCCGGACTACGGGCGACTGCGCTCACCAGTCAACTAAAGGGTCCAACCTGTTAGCCAAGGGCTAGCGAGTCTAGTCATTCATGGTCATTACACTAACCCCCCCTCCTTTGGGAAGCACATCCCCGCACTTCAGCATACAAGCTCCTTCACGCCTCTGGGCGCATGTGCTTCCAATGACCTCACGGTCTCACCATCCCACTTCTGACACCATTGTAGCGAATTCAGGGGCAGCCGGGAATCCGTCGCAGCCGGGGATTGAACCCGGATAGCCCGGAACACAGGTGACTACACTAACCAGTTAACTAAAGGGTCCAACCCGTTAGCCAAGGGCTAGTGAGTCTAGTCATTCATGGTTGTTACACTACCCCCCTCATTCAGGAAGCGCATCCCTACGCTTCGGCATATCAGCTCCCTCAGGCCTCTGGGCGCACGCGCTTCCGATGGCCTCACAGTCTCACCATCCCACTTCTGACGCTAATGTAGTGATTCAGGGGCAGCCGGGAATCCATCGCAGCTGGGAATCAAACCCGGATAGTCAACTAAAGGGTCAGACCCTTTAGTTGACTGGTTAGCATAGTCGCCCATGGTCTGGCTGCCCCCGGAATTCGCTACATCTACATTGGTTGACACAAACTCCCTCACCAAATACCTACACTTTTATCAAGTCTGAAGAAACCCTCCATTTTTCTCAAGGCTGTGTGTTCTGATGGTTCTGTTCTCAGGAAGACAACTTATGTGCTTAAACCCCACTGTTGGAAATTCAACTTTTGGCTTCAAATTTATTCATTTGGAAAAGGGACTTATCTTGTGAAAGCTCTTTATTAACCCTGAATGCTTCATTTGAGCATCTGTGTACATGTGTGAGTTGAAAGTGCTTTGATGCACTCCAAAAACTCTGGTGAATAATAAATAGTACGAGTGTGTGAGCACAGCCCTACTGCACCAGTGACCGTTCTTTCAGGCGGATATCTGTACAAAAATCAATGCAGAGTGTTGATAGGAAAACGAAAACTATGCGGCCTCTGACTCCACCCCCTCCTACACACACAAATAGATGCAGATGCACACATGTGCACTCTCTCTCACACACACACACACACACACACACACACACAAACTTTGCAAAAACACACATATGCATCCATGCACACAGAGTGGGTGACTATAGCCTCGATTGGAAGAAGATGCACTCTAGCAGTGATTACGGTGTGCCTAACTTGTTATCTCAGTGTTGCTTCACTTGTATTAAGCATGCACAAAACATGGAGGGAGCAGGCATTCACACACACACACCACACATACACACACAGGCAATGATGAGTTCCTGCTCTTAGAAAAATGTAATTGTATGTGTTTCAGACACATGATGCATGTGTGGAATGAGGGGCGGGACCTGTCCTTCACTCCGGATGGATACCAGGCCAACCCCAAATTGGTTGTTATCGTCCTCAATAGCGAAAGAGAGTGGGAGAAGGTAACATGTGAATGCAAACAAACTGTTGGCAAAAGATCAAGGAAATTTAGGCACACTTTGTTGGACATGAGCCGTTTACAACATTGGTTGTAAAATTAATGTACTTACTGTGTGTGTGTGTGTGTGTGTGTGTGTGTGTGTGTGTGTGTGTGTGTGTGTGTGTGTGTGTGTGTGCGCGCGCGCACACACATGACAGATGGGACGTTGGGAGAATGGCACTCTCTCGTTGATGTTTCCTGTGTGGCCGAGGTACAACTCATATGGAGACGAGGATGCTGATGAGAACCATCTCTCCATCGTCACCCTGGAGGAGAAGCCCTTTGTCATCGTGGACAATGTAGACATACTAACTGGCACCTGCATGAGAAACTCTGTACCGTGCCGTAAGCACGTCAAAGAGTAAGTGCAAGTGCAACACACACACACACACGCACACACACGCACACACACACACACACACACACACAAACACATTCAGTACAGTGAATGAATGAATAAACCCACACCAGCAGCGTTTAACTGCCATAAACTATTCACGACAGCTGATGATTGGAGACCCACACTTGCTCGAAGTGAACAAGAACAGACCCTACCTTCCTAAACTGAATGTGTTATTATACAAATTATGACCCCAGGCTGAGCTGGAGCTGGAAAATGAAAATGATTGCTGGCATAGGTTTTATTCAGTAGGCTGTCTGTTCTTGTATTCCTAGTTCAAGCTCTAGTTCAATACTGAACTACTTCAACCCCCCCCCTCCCCGGCTGGGCTCCTAAAGTCAAATTTTCAGCTCCTATAACTCGTCTGGCCTGCCTTGTCTTCATCCTCCCCGAGTACCCCGAGTCACCCCATCTCCTGTACTCCCTTTGACTGCTCCCTGTGGTTTTCCAGGCTGTTACGGGAGTCGCAGGCCCTTACCTGCAGGCCAGTGTCCAGTCCTTCATACCAGCTTGTGCTCTGTTGTCTGCCCTCGCTGGCTACCGAGATCGCCCTCGTCCACAGTAACCTGGGCATACACCCAGCGAGCCCCAACTCTTCCCCCTCTCAGCTACCAAATGGTGGAATGACCTTCACAGTTATGACAGCAAAGTCACTCTCTATCCTCTATCGTAAGCTGAAGCTCAGCAAGAACCCCGCCCCCGTCTCACAATATCGCCCTTTTCTCATATATTCTCATCCACAGCTTGCTCTAATATCCTCTGATAAAAATTATTTTAGTTTACTTCCTCCTTGTACCTGTTCCTTCTAATTCGCCCAATTTCCACAGTCTTAAACACTTAATTTAAGGTTATGCAATTTTTTTGTTTTTTTGTTTTTTTGTTTTGTTTTTTTTTGTTACACGTCCAGAGTTTTAGTCCGTCATGGATAACCATCAGCTAAACGTTCAAAATGGAAGTGTTTCACACCCTCAAATTGACAGCATTGTGCTACTTGACCCTGTTCATGTATTTCATTTCTATACAGGTGTTCTTTCACATTATATTGCAACTTCTGCTGTTATCGCGAGGCTGACCATGAGATGAAATATCAGTTGTCACAAGTTACACTTTATCAGGGCAAGTGTCTTTATGCATGCTCAGTAATCCAGGTAAGAAAATCCAAGAAGGTTGAATCAGTTCATCTGGACACAGCGTTTATTGAGAGAGATGTTTCATCACTCATCTAAGTGACCTCTTCAGTCTAAACTGACAGCAGGTATCCTCACCCTTATAAACAATACAGTGGCATAACGACCGAAACCAACAACCAGTTTCATATGCAAATATCGGTGTGACCGTTAACTAGAGTTTCAATGGCCATGTGTACTATTCACAGAGGATTTGGGAATGTTTGTAATCACAACATTGTAAGATGGCGACAGATGTACCCCCCCCTTTTTTTTTCTTCCCAATTGTACTTGGCCAATTATCCCACTCTGCTGAGTCGTCCCGGTCACTGCTCCACCCCCCCTGCTGGGCCGGCGAGGGCTGCAGACTACCACATGCCTCCTCCGATACATGTGGAGTCACCAGCCGCTTCTTTTCACCTGACAGTAAGGAGTTTTGCCAGGGGGACATAGCACGTGGGAGGGAGGATCACAGTATTCCCCCCAAGTTCCTCCTCCCCCCTGAACAGGCACCCCGACTAACCAGAGGAGGCGCTAGTGCAGCGACCAGGACACATACCCACACCCAGCTTCCCACCCGCAGACAAGGCCAATTGTATCTGCAGGGATGCCCGACCAAGCCGGTGGTAACGCGGGGATTCGAACCGACGATCCTCGTGTTGGTAGGCAACGGAATAGACCGCCACGCCACCCGGATGCCCGACAGATGTAATCTTTATCAGGGCAAGTACATTTGAGTCGACGCACACACGCGTTTCATAGGTATCACTCCTTAAATATGGTCCAAGAGGGTAATCGTTTATATGATGTCTGACATAATCTCACTTTTTGCTCAGCAGTGATCACCACAGCTTTCAGATCAAGCCGCTGGTCGAAATTAATTGCATAACGTTTCCCTCGTTTACACTGTAACTGTACTCCTCAGCCTCATAGAGAATTAAACCACGGGCCTCAAATTGGCTGCACTTCAAATATAATAGCTTATTTTTATTTTCTTTGAAGAACTTAAAAAGCCCTTGGTCCATTGACTAATGCATTTTTGGTAGAGGGGGAAAAAAGGTGCACATGTGTGTAACAGGACATTTAAGCAAAGTGCTAGTATATATTTCTGAAGTACATTTACATCTGCTGTGCACATATTAATGATAGTAGATTGCATCATAGTTCTCAAAGTTATAAAAAGCCAACTACAAAATGGGAGGTAGAGCTGTCAGACATGATCTTGTTTATGTTGTTTTTCGTTATCTTGTATAGATAGATAGATAGATAGATAGATAGATAGATAGATAGATAGATAGATAGATAGATAGATAGGTAGAACTGCACTCCTCTGGACAGAGATCTTTGATATTATTCCTTCATGTTCTGTTGCAGCGCCTCTCTCAACTTGGGGTCTCAGCCCCAAGTGCTCCTACCACCACTGGGACCACTTTTGCCTTCACTTTCCACTCCCTCCTCAATTCTTCTTTCAGCCCTTGGTACTTCTCCTGCCTCTCATATTCTTTCTTCTTGATGTTGCCGTCTCTTGGGATTGCTCTATCTGCTACCGCTGCAGTTTTCTGTTCCTTTTCCATTCCTTGCCGCAATGTCCAGCTGGTTGGCCAGTGCTTAATTTATCCATCTGGATCTGGATGTCCCACAGGATCTAAGCCCTGTCATTCTCAGCCACCCATTTTTAGTGTCTCCCATGTGGATTTGGAGAGGGTCCAGCCCATACTCTGCGCAGATGTTCCTGTACGTAATCCCCGCAACTTGGTTATGCCACTCAGTGTATGTTCCCGCTTTCATCTTACACTCTGCTGTGGTGTGCTGGACTGTCTCACAGGCATCTGTAACCTGTCTGCACCTCCGGTCTTGTCTGACACAATAGACCTCTGCTTTCATTGACCTGATGCTCTGCTTTGCTCTTGTGCTGCTGTGATTAGTGCCACAGTGCTGTACTTCAGGTCAGCCTTTTTCAGCCACTGGTAGGATTTTCCAATATCAGCCATCTTTGCTATCTGCCGGTGGTACAATCCCAAGAGGGGCTTAGCTTGCACCAACACCTCCTAGTTGCTGCTGTCTCACATATTTTCTTAGTAGTTCATCCTTGTGAGCCATTTTATTTACTTATGTACTCATGGATGCTTTGTGTTTCATTCTGGACCGTGGCCTTGATGCTCAAGAAGCCCCCCCCCCACCATTCTGTCTGGTGAACAGCCAGGAAACTTTGCAGACTATAGACTGAAAATTTTGGTTCTGCTCATGTAGAACTATTGTAGATTATTTTGGAGATTAATCCTGCTATATTTGGGTGAGCAGGACAATGACTAAAATATTAATTGATGACTGAAAGACAGGAAAAAACATTGCTGTATTGCTTTTTCCTTTTTCTTCCCTGATGATTTTCGTTTTTGAAAGCAATCAATCGGATCAAAACGTTCACTGGGATCTGCACAGTAAAACAAAAAAAGAAAGCATTGTGTTTGCCATCTGTTTAGGTGCATATTTTCCAAATAATGTATTCCTATTCACTTACATCCCTATTATATACCGGGCTTGTAAAAAAAGATACACTTGAGTATCAGGATATTATCTTTCACAATACTGTCTCGTTTTTCTCAAACACTATAAGATTATAAAGAGGGACTACTTCATTGTGCTGTTTATATCTCTCACCACTAGGTGGCGGGGTGCAGTGTCATAACAGAGCGGCAAAGAACCCAACAGCAGCTGTTGCCATTGCAACACTAGCTATGGCTCTGATTACTCTGATTTTACGCATAGAGAGGTGTTTCTGTATGACATTTATCTAAACTTTTGGCTAAATAGTGCAATATATCACAGTATTTGTCATATCACAATATATCCCAGTATAATAAACTGTGACTGCTCTGAGCCCTTTTTTGTTTGTAGTGGTGATGGGCAGGTTGACAGATGAGATCAGGCAGGAGTCTCTGTGGACTATGATGTCGATGGATGACATTGTGATCTGTAGTGAGAGTAGGGAGCAGGTTGAGGAGAGCCTGGAGAGGTGGAGGTATGCACTGGAGAGAAGAGGAATGAAAGTCAGTAGGAGCAAGACAGAATACATATGTGTGGATGAGAGGGAGGACAGCGGAATGGTGAGGATACAAGGAGTAGAGATGATAAAGGTGGATGGGTTTAAATACTTGGGGTCAACTGTTCAAAGTAATGGGGAGTGCAGAAGAGAGGTGAAGAAGAGAGTGCAGGCAGGGTGGAGTGGGTGGAGAAGAGTGTTAGGAGTGATTTGCGGCAGAAGGGTACCAGCAAGAGTTAAAGGGAAGGTTTACAAGATGATTGTGAGACCAGCTATGTTATATGGTTTGGAGACAGTGGCACTGATGAAAAGACAGGAGGCGGAGCTGGAGGTGGCAGAGTTGAAGATGCTAAGATTTTCATTGGGAGTGATGAAGAAGGACAGGATTAGGCACAGGTATATTAGAGGGACAGCTCAGGTTGGACAGTTTGGAGACAAAGCAAGAGAGGCAAGATTGACGTGGTTTGGACATGTGTGGAGATTGGGAGAAGGCTGCTGAATATTGAGCTGCCAAGGAAGAGGAAAAGAGGAACGTCAAAGAGAAGGTTTATGGATGTGGTGAGGAAGGACATGCAGGTGGCTGGTGTGACAGAGGAAGTTGCAGAGGACAGTAAGAAATGGAAATGGATGATCGGCTGTGGCGACCCCTAACAGGAGCAGCCGAAAGTAGTAGTAGTAGTCGTAGATAATAAACCGTGACTCTTGTATCATGATACGAACTGTATCCCAGTTTTATTGTTGGGTTGATCTTACCCTTGCTGCACTGATTGACTGCAGCACACTTAGGCTGAGAAGAATTCTATACTTTGTTCAAAATTTTCCAAAGCATTTTCCATGATACTTTAATTTCTTTAACTTTTGTAATAGAAGCTTAGAAAGTTGGGAGAGAATACAGAGTGACGCTGCAATGAAATATGACTCCAGACTCCAACCACACTGAGCTTGATGATTGAGACAGCTACGTCACCAAATCACCCAGGCATGGGAAAGTTAGTCCCTGCTTGTCCAAAGATTTGTCATCCGCTCTCCAAAGTAATAATGATAGAAGGCCGAGTGGTAACAGTACAGGCCAGATTAGCCTCTTCCAATATTCTGTCCATCCATCCATCCACAGATCCGGAGATTGGGCGGCATGGTCGCCCAGTGGTTAGCGCTGTCACCTCATGGCAAGAAGGTCCTGGGTTCAAACCCCGGGGTTGTCCAACCTTGGGAGGGGGTCATCTCAGGTCATCCTCTGTGTGGAGTTTGCATGTTCTCCCCGTGTCCCTGGTGGGTTCTCTACTGGTGCTGCCGTTTGCCCCACCATCAAAATAAACATGCATGTGAGGGTTTATACTCCTGCCGGTGCCCCCGACCAAGGCAATGGGAAAACACCTGGAGTTGGTCCCCGAGCGCAGCAGGAAGGTGGCAGCCCCCTGCTCCTGGCTACACAGATCACAGCTATGATGGGTTCATTTGCAGTAACTGAATTTCCTCAACAGGATTAATAAAGGAAACTTACATTAAAAGCCATACATACAGCCATCAATGAGTACTGCATCTACTACGACTAACTTTTTTTCATTTGTTTATTGTCATATTGTCTGTTTGCAATAGTATGACGTAAATGAATGTTCCCCCTCATCATCCGTTAAACAGATGTACTGTATGCGCACCCCTGGGGACTCCGTTGTTGCTGCTCTGTTGTTGTTCTTGGTGTGTGTGTGCACGTGCGTGTGCACTCAGCTTCTGCGTTTGTGTGTCTAAGCAGTGACATAAGGACACAGAGGGGCTCAGCTGGGGAAAGCTAATGTATATGTGTGCCATAACGCACCTGGGGCTCCACATATACACACAAGCAGCAACACATACAACTTATCTCTCTCTCTCCCTCTCTCTCTCACACACACACTGTTTCACACACGCTCACATACACACATGCATACATTGTGCTGTGCTAAAAGTTGACTGCTGTTAAAAGGATATTTTAATCCTTTGATGTTTCTATTATTTGACAGTTGCTTTTAGTGTTCTGAGTTCGTGAATCCTCCAGTTCTTTATGAACTTTCTCTTGAGTTAGTGTCAGCTAAAATGCCAAGTGAAAAGGTTATACAGAGTTCCCACTGCAGTTTGCATAGGTGTCTTCAACAAAGGCAGAGTTGTGAGGGGAACGGAATTATGGGGAAGTGATTTTGATATTTCCACTGTGGCGTTACGGATTGTGAGACTCATCGGACCTAACGTCTCAGCTGAGCTCAGTGCTCCAAGGGCCCCAAGGGACAGCGGGACAACTTTTGGTGAAGCTTACTCCAATAAACCCTTCAAATCAATGGATCCTGTCTTTGTGACTGCACATAGGATGAGACGGAAAAACAGAGAGGGGAGGAAAGAGAATAGGACAGAGAGAGAGACCCCTGATATTTTAGTAGTGTAGGTCTTTTTTTCTGCAGCACCCAGCTCTATTTAAAGCCCAGCAACATCTGCTCTTCACCCTTGTGTTTTCATCTGGTTAAGTTAGCAACTACAAAGTAAATACACACACTCAAGAACACATCGTTTATACCCGAGCACATACACACACACACGCACGCACGCACGCACGCACGCACGCACGCACACACACGTACATGTACACACATAGATTCTTTGCCACACACACATGCTCCACAAATTGCTCCTCAGCAGTGTTTTTCTGGTCACCCCACACTGTTATAACTGCACACAAGCACACCTGTGTGCGCATGTACACACACATAGAGATTACTTGCCACACACACATAGTGTACAAATTGCTCTTCACCGGTGTTTCTGGTCACTCCACACTGTCATAATTCAGGTTTTATGGTTTGATACAAACACCATATGTGTTTTGCCTCTGTCAAACTAACTGACAAGTGGACATGCTGCTGAAAAACACTTATATTAATGATCACACACAATACCACACACATGGACATGTTCAACAAAAATATCCTCCATTTGAATGTTTGAACTAACTGTGCACGTGTGTGTGTGTGTTCGTGTGTGTGTTGCAGCAATAGCACAGCAGGCGGTTCTTACATTAAGCAGTGCTGTAAGGGCTTCTGTATTGACATCCTGAAGAAGATAGCCAGAAACGTCAAGTTCACCTACGACCTTTACCTGGTCACTAATGGAAAGCATGGCAAGAAGATCAACAATGTATGGAATGGCATGGTTGGAGAGGTATTGTTATCCAGAGATCTACCTATCTGTCTTTCACTCTATCTACAATACATGGGGATTGTCGCTCCACCTTTCTGTCAACCAACTTGTCTTTCTGTTTATCTGTTTGTTGTTGATCTGTGCCTGTCTACCTGTACATGCTTATTAGTCTGTTCGTCTGTTTTATGTAAATGTATTTTCCTGTCTGTCTTTTGACCTAATAATCTTGTTTGCCTGTTTGCCTTTTTACTGTATCTGCCAGTCTGACTATTCACATTTTCTTGACTCTTGTTTTCTGCCAGTCTGACTATTCATATTTTCTTGACTCTTGTTTTCTGTCTCTCTTTCTATCTATCCATCACTCTCTGTCTATATAGCTTCTGTACCTGTCTTTCTCCCTGTCTGTCGACCTCATAAGTCTGTATTTCTGTCTACCTGTAAAATGTCGTGATGTCTAGTTTCCCGTCCATCTACCTATGTCTGTTCCTCTGTCAAACATAACTATCATTTTCTCTTGTCTGCCAGGTAGTGTATAAGAAAGCAGTGATGGCAGTGGGTTCATTGACAATCAATGAAGAGAGGTCAGAGGTCATAGATTTCTCCGTGCCCTTTGTAGAGACAGGCATCAGCGTCATGGTCTCACGTAGCAATGGGACGGTCTCGCCGTCAGCTTTCCTTGGTAACTATGGACCCCCCCCCCACACACACACACACCAAAAACACACAGTATACTCACTACCACTACTACGCTGTCGCCACCTCTCTCGTTCTCTCTCTTTCTCGCTCTCTCTCTCTCTGTCGCTCTCTCTCTCTCTCTCACTTTTCATCCTTCTCTGTCTCCATAGGTTGGCCAGTGGGCACAGAAAAAGAGAGGTACTTATATGTTGGCAGGGCTCAGCTCATAAAATGGAATATTTTATTCAGATAGTGTGTGCTGGCCAAATTTCACTTGTACTTTGACTTTATCTGGGCTTCAACACCCTAAGCACATTAATATTTCTACCAGAGCTGAGCTAGTGGAGCGTGCCAACTGTTTCTGAAAACCAGCTCAGACGTTGCATTCTTGATACTCTTCACTCTCCGCTCTCCTCCCCTATCCGCCTAGACCCCATCTCTCCTCTCCTCCCCTCTCCTCTCTTCCCCTCTCATCTCCTCTCTCCTCCTCCTACCTCCCCACCCCTCTCCCCTCCTTTCTTTCCCCCTAGTAGATCACATGGTCAGACAAGTGAGGTACTCTTCTTGTCTGATCTCTTGTATTGTCACTGAAGTGAAGCAGGGAGCGAGGGAATGTATTGAACCATGTGTGTGTTGGGTCCTTTGTATCAACTCATATGTCAGTACGAGTGTGTGTGACGGCGCAAAAGTATTTGCGGCCGTTTGTGTGTTCAATCAAGTGTGTGTGGAATGAGCTTGTTTTGGCTCTATGCATGTTTAAGGATGAGTGCATTGTGTTTGCCAGTTGTATGCATTTGTATGTGTGTATACGTTTTTGTGTGTCTATATTATATATATGTGTGCGTGTGTTTGAGTGTGTGTTTGGGCCTGGGCCAGGGTATCAGTGACGGTTCAGTATCCTTCACACTCATATTAGAGGCACCTCAGCGCACAATGTCTCAGGGATGGCTGACCCTGACAGCCACATTCTTCACACGCACACACAAATGCGTGCGTGCACGTGCAAACACACGCGCACACACATGCACGCGCGCACACACAGTTTGTCCGGGCACGGTGGCTCTGGCAATCAGCTGCACTCTGAACTTCTGCCCTTCTCTGCGCCTACCAACAGATTACTTGCACACATGCACCACTCACACACAATGACAATTACACGCACACATACAAATACACACATGTACACAGATCACATAAACATGCCCACAGCAGGACATGTCAGATCCCTCCCGAGTTTGATTCTTCCTCCAATCCCCCAACCCCCTCCTCCTCTGACTCCCCCAGCCCCAAGGCCTCCTTCTCTCTCTCAGCTCTCATCCAAGGGAATAATGAGAAATATGGAAATGTACTCCGTCAAACTCTCTGTGACTAACTCACCCTCTTTCCCTCCCTCCCTCTCGCTCTTGTCTGTCTGTCTCTTTCTCTGTCTGTCTGTCTCTCTCTCTGGGTCTTCTCTATCATCTTTTGCCTTCGCTTTATCCTCCGCTCTTCCTCCTCATTCCCTTATTTCAGCCCCGTCCTTTATTTCTGTGGGTCTGTCTCTTTTTCTCACCGTCCCCCACTTTCAGTGCATCTCCTGCTCCTCCTCAGCATTTCTCCATCTCATCTGCTGAGTTTCACTTTAACTGTGTCTCTCTCTCCCTTCCTCCCTCTCTCTCTCTCAGAACCGTTCAGTGCATCAGTTTGGGTAATGATGTTTGTGATGCTGTTAATTGTCACTGCCATCGCTGTCTTCCTCTTTGAGTTCATCAGCCCTCTGGGCTTCAACCGCAACTTGGCCCAGGGCAAAGGTAGGTGTACACACACTTTCTCTCTCTCTTTCTCTCTCACAAACACACACACACACACACACACACACACGGGGTTCTCTAGCACAGAAACATGGATGATGTTGGTACGAAGGTTAAAAACATACACGATAAAAGCATCCATCCATTATCCAAACCGCTTATCCTGCTCTCAGGGTCACGGGGATGCTGCAGCCTATCTCAGCAGTCAATGGGCGGCAGGCAGGGAGACACCCTGGACAGGCCGCCAGGCCATCAGGGCCACAATAAAAACATCAGAGATTAAAACAACCTGCTGAAACAGCAAGATGTCTGCAGAGTCTTTATATGGGAGCAGCTGCGTATCCACGGATGACCTCGCCCTCTCCCTGATGTGTGTGTGGGGGGGGGCACAATTTAACCTGTCCCAACTCAGTTAATCTGACTTGGAACAAGTGTGCCCTCAAACACTCCGCCACACCCAACTTCAGAAATAAAGAAAAATAAACAAAAGGTTTCCAGGTGGAATAGCAGTCTATTTCATTGCCTACCAACATGGAGATCCCAGTTCGAATCCCCGTGTTACCTCCGGCTTGGTCGGGCGTCCCTACAGACACATTTGGTCGTGTCTGCAGGTGGGAAGCCGGATGTGGGTATGTGTCCTGGTCGCTGCACTAGCGCCTCCTCTGGTCGGTCGGGGTGCCTGTACAGGGGTGAGGGGGAACTGGGGGGAATAGCTTGATCCTCCAACGTGCTACGTCCCCCGGGGAAACTCCTCACTGTAAGGTGTAAAGAAGTGGCTGGCGACGTGACATATATTGGAGGAGGCATGTGGTAGTCTGCAGCCCTCCTCGGATCGCCAGAGGGGGCGGAGCAGCAACTGGGACGGCTCGGAAGAGTGGGTTAATTTGACGGATACAATTGGGGAGAAAATGGGGGGGAATAATAAACAAGTATGAGCGATCCCTATGTTGAGGTACCTATGGTACTCCTAAAACTGTGGATGGCTCAGTCAACGTTGCAAAGCATCAACAAACAGTAGTTTGCAGATACAGAGTGACCATTTACTTCTTGCATTTAAATGATCTTTGTTGACAGTTTTTGAAGTTTATTTCTCTTTGCCCCAGACCCACATGGTCCATCGTTCACCATTGGAAAGGCCATCTGGCTGCTGTGGGGTCTGGTATTCAACAACTCTGTGCCTGTACAGAACCCTAAAGGTACCACCAGTAAGTTCATAGTGTCGGTGTGGGCCTTCTTTGCTGTCATCTTCCTGGCCTCCTACACTGCCAACCTCGCAGCCTTCATGATCCAGGAAGAGTTTGTCGACCAAGTCACTGGATTGTCTGACAAGAAGGTAGGATTAGACGTATGGTCAAGTACAGATAAGCACACACACATACGGAGGGGGGGGGGATTGAACACACTCACAATCAAGGTTGCTCTTGTAATGAATGCCAGCCCTGCAGCCAGACAGGAATCTCCAGAGACAGCCCTTAGGCTTCAAGAGCCCAAACCCTCTGGCCGTAGTTGTCACCACACTAACACTGTCAGCACAGCCAACCCAGGAAACGCACACACACACACACATACACTGGCTGAATGGATCAAAGATTTGGTACATGTGGATATAGTGTGCGTATGTGCGCACATGTTTGTGTTTGGTACATGTGGATATAGTGCGCGTGTGTGTGTGTGTGTGTGTGTGTGTGTGTGTGTGTGTGTGTGTGTGTGTGTGTGTATATAAACAGAGTCTGCCACTGTCAGCAGAACCTCAGCCAGCCTTACACCAGACTGGACACACAATGATGATGAGTGATGAGTTCACTTCGCTGTCTTGTCCTTCTCCTTTCTCCTCTGCTTCTCTGTGTCATTCTTCACTTTCCTCCTCTCTCCTTCCTCTGTCCCTCTTCACTCCCACTGCTCTTGCCTTCCTCTCTGTTTCCCTCTCTCACGCTCTCTTTATTTCTCCCTCTTTCTCTCTATTTATTTAGTTCTCTCTCTCAATCTCATTAACGCTCTATCTTTGTCCCTTCTTTTCTCTTACCCTCTCCCTCTCTTATTTTCTGTTTAAACCCCCCACCCCCCACCCTCACCCCCGTTTTTTTCTCCCTCTCCCTTTCCATCTCTCTCTGTTTAGTTTCAGAGCCCATACTCCTATTCACCACCATTTCGATTCGGAACAGTTCCTAACGGCAGCACGGAGCGCAACATCAGGAAAAACTACCCAGATATGCATCAGTACATGACCAAATACCATCAGAGCGGGGTGCAGGATGCACTGATCAGCCTCAAGACTGGGTATGGCGCTGCACTGTAGACCTGTCAACCCAAGTAATGTCAAGTTGAGCTTTATTACCCCTGAGAGGGAAATTCTGTTTGCAAACAGTATCCACCGCTAAGAACATGAGAAAACAAATAAAAAGACATTGCATCAGACACATATGCCAGCCCCATGGGGCCAAGCGCTGGCTCATGCTAAAATGCTACAGTAACTGTGTTTAGTGCTACTGTCGCTGGCAGGAAGATGCAGTCACTTTCCCCAAATGCTCATTATAGAGCTTGGTTGTTTCTGGAATGTAAGGGGAGGCTGCCATAACAGATAGATCGTTATTTATGCTGGAGTTTGCTGTTTGTTTGTTTTTGTTGTTTTTTTCTATTGCTGCACCTCAGCGCACACACACACAGAGGAAGGGACTGCTGCATTCTCAGTCGCTCATCAGCTTTGTGTCTAGACTTTGATCTCGATGCAAACATGCACACAGAATGACTCGGTTGCTTGCAAGTGATATCGGGTTTCCTTATGCAGCCGCTGTATCTGCTCTGACTATACGTTAGATAGACTGATTTACAGCTAAACCTCCATTGAGTCAACCCTAAAGGAAAAGAGGTCATTTCAGCGAATGAAATGTAAACTATTTTGGACCCCCCCAAAATATGCCTTGAAATGTTTTTTTACACATCGGTGAACGAAAATTGCTCCGTGTCAATCTTTAAGTCTCTCTCAGACCGGATAGCTTTTGAGGTGATTGGCACAAATTAGTCTCTTTTCGCTGCACGTACCATCAACAGAATTTC
This sequence comes from Lampris incognitus, assembly GCF_029633865.1. Classification (NCBI taxonomy): domain Eukaryota; kingdom Metazoa; phylum Chordata; class Actinopteri; order Lampriformes; family Lampridae; genus Lampris; species Lampris incognitus. The sequence goes on from NC_079215.1 coordinate 23,777,237, forward strand.
AACAACTGCAGCAGCAGACACAGAATATCTTTTGCCACATTAAAATATGCCATTTGGCTTTGACTCTGTGCATGCATTACAGCAATGCATACATCATTAGCCTTTATGGGAACCAAATCTCCCTATTTGATGAAATGCTGGTGTCGTGCTGTATACAGAATAATACAGGATTCTTATTTCATTACTTATTCAATCCATTGCATATAAGATGATTCAATTTAAGGTCTGACATTAAAAACTGCTATACTACTACAACTACTACTACAACCAATAATAAATAACACATACTGGGCCTCTTCAGAGCTCAAGGACATTTTAGCGAGTAGAAGATCAGAAGAACAAAATTAGAAATAGAAGAGAGCAATAAAAGAATGGTACAAGGCAAAGTCAATGTAACATCTAAAAACAGTGTAAGTATGCAAATAAATAGCAGCTTAATGTTGTAATCTTGGTTATGCAGCAGTCATATTGCATTTGGTTTGCAGCTATATGCCATGTTTTTATTCTTGCCCTGCTTTTAGCTGTTGAAGCGCAATAAATTTAGGGTGTTTTTTCTGCTGCAGAAAGCTGGATGCTTTCATCTACGATGCAGCAGTGTTGAATTACATGGCTGGCAGAGATGATGGCTGTAAGCTGGTGACCATTGGTAGTGGCTATATCTTTGCCACCACTGGCTATGGCATTGCACTCCAGAAAGGATCCTACTGGAAACGTCATGTTGACCTGGCCATTCTAGGCATCATCGGAGACGGTGAGACACACACACGCGCGCAAACATGAGCATACACATATCACCATTCAACAGACCTATTTAGCTCACACTAATAAAGTGAAGGTCGAAGATTTATCTTCTGTTGTTTCAGGCTCACGGTGTCGTCACTCATTGTTTCAGCTCTCTAAACCCATAGCTCGGCTTACCCCGTAGCATAATTTCCCTCTCTCCCCCTCGTCCTTGTGTTAGAGAACTATTGGGGGCTAGTCTTAACACAGCATTTCATCATCATTACCCTGTGTGAGCTATTGTGAATTAGTGTGTGTGTGTGCCTGCTGTGTCCTGGTATGTTTACTACTCCAGATTGCTCCAGCATAATAAACTGTGAGATGGTGCAAATGGAGGAGGGAGGGAGGGAGAGAGAGAGACAGAGAGAGAGAGAGAGAGAGAGAGAGAGAGAGAGAGAGAGAGAGAGAGAGAGAGAGAGAGAGAGAGAGAGAGAGAGAGAGAGGGAGAAAGAGAGAGAGAGAGAGAGAGAGAGAGAGAGAGAGAGAGAGAGAGAGAGAGAGAGAGAGATCAAACTGCTGAAACCACAAAAGCATTTCACTTCACACCCGGCCCTTTAATTCAGGGCAGATACCTGCAGACACCTACACACACACAGACCGATAATTCCTCCTTCCCTATCATTCCATCATTATCAATTTCCCCCCTCTTCCACTCCTTCTTTCACTCTACCACTGGTCCTCCTTCCATTACGATGTATTTGCCACCTTCATCCCACCACCATCACCCCTTCTCTTTTCATCTTCCCTTTTAATGGTAACCCATCTCCCACCTCCTTCCCACCTGCCAGGTGAGATGGAGGAGCTAGAGGCACAATGGCTGACGGGGATCTGCCACAATGAGAAGAATGAGGTGATGTCTAGCCAGCTGGACGTGGACAACATGGCGGGGGTGTTCTACATGCTGGCCACGGCCATGGGCCTCTCCATCCTCACCTTCATCTCCGAGCACCTGTTCTATTGGAGGCTCAGATACTGCTTCACTGGTGTCTGCTCCGGGAGACCCGGCCTCCTCTTCACCATCAGCAGGGTAGGGGGTGGGGGGATTAGGAGCCATGTTTTTCATATGCATGTGTATGTAGATGTGTCGTGTGTGTGTGTGAGTGTGTGTGTGTGTGATATAGAGCCGAGCTAAGATGGAGATGACTCCTAGTGCTTGCAAGTATGACGAGCAGCGGAGAGGATTGGTGAGACTAACAGGATGACAACATAGTCACTCACTCTCCAACATACACACAAATGCACTAACGTGCAAGAACATATTAGCTTCAAAAGTTAAAATTGGTCCCAAATGCAAGGAGGCGTCAGCGCTTTGAGATGAAAGACCGTCATGACCACACATACGCATGTAGGCAGACATCGACAGACACACACACACACACGCACAAAAATGGACACAACCGCACCGACCACTCTTATATTATTTATATGTCATGTCTGTGTTCGGCAGGGCTTTTATTCCGGACGAGCAGCAGTTCACACTCAAAGTGTTTTTTACAAAAATGTGTGTACGTCTGTGTGTGTCTATATCTGTGTGTGTGTGTTTGCATGTTTGCGTAAGGGCACGCATGCCATTAAAACAGCAATGCTGTAGGTTAAGTGGCTCTAGGAAGAACATCTCCCAGCACTCGAAGGCCCCCTCCGGTGACATCATCACCCCAATTCAATTTTCTAAGCACCCCTGAAAGCAGTTAATCTCAAAAAGTGGTGATTATCTCTTCTGGCTGCATTACAAAACAAAATGAGGTTAAAGTTTTCAGTAAAGCGTTAGAAAATTGAATTCAGTTGTTCCTCCTTATTTGCCTTGCAAACAGTGTTTTTCTTGTAAGGCGCATTTGAAGATTTCAAAATTGGTGGGGTAGGTCACTGGATGGGTGTATTCACTCTTATCTGTCCCTTCCCCTATCAACAGTTATTTTCCTTTGTTTTCCTTTCTTTTCATTTCATTATTTTTCCATTTCTTTTAATTTTCTCTTCTCTTCTCGTCTCCTCTCGCATCCTGTTCTTTCTCGCATCTGTCAGGGTATCTGGAGCTGTATCCATGGCGTGCATATAGAGATGAAGAAGAAGACCCCTGAGCTGGATTTCAGTCCTCAGGCCAATATGTTGCACTTGCTCAAATCTGCCAAGTCCATCACTATGTCCTCTCCCAAGCGCAACACTGTGCTGTTGCAGCCTAACATCGTAGAAATTATGTCAGGAAAAGGTAACACACTCAGATATACAACACTTGCTGTGTATCTTAAAGGTAGAACGAGTAGGATTTTCCTAAAAATCAAAGTATAAGCTCAACTTATGACCCACTAGACGTGTCTGGTGGTATCTGCATCTGCAGAGACCCTGTCCTCTACCTGTATTTTCTTATTTTGCTGTGAACGGGACGTTTCTGGGTGTTTACCTTTGGGCAGCGGGACTCGATAAAAACATAGCGACCAGGTGCCAGATCGAGATCGTAAGCACACATCTAAGAGGAACCTATGACAATGGCAGACGCAGCACCAAAAAGACGCAAATAGAACAAGGTGAAACGCCAAGCGGACAAAGCTCGTTCCAAAATTAGCGTGAATCTGGAGTTGGCTTTCACCCACTGACGAGCACTGAAGGAGAGGATGGGAATGAAGAGCGATGCGGAGTTGGCCTGTACACCAGGATGTGTTCTGGCTACTGCAGTCAGGGGGCGCACGCTTCTGGTGTTGTTGAGGCGGGGAGGAGGGGCCAACTTTGAATGTTGTTTTTACAAACCGCAAGCGACAAATCCTACTCGTTCTACCTTTACTCTGTTTAGAGATTGTAGCCCAATGATTTCATGCTCACAGTACAGACAACCATCATCCCTGAAAAAAATATTACTTACACCCTTGCAGAGGTTGTTAAACTTACTTTCTATGTGCACTTAGCCCATGCATTCTAATAAGTGTCTAAGTTGGTGCTTGTTGTGGACTACAGAATACACTCTGTGATTGACCAAATACAACCCTTTTTATGGCCTGATGTGGCACATCATGCCATCAGATGTTAAATCCATCCAAACATCTTGTCTATTGTATCTTCTGAGGTCCATCTCTGTTTCCTAGGTAACTCGCTTCATAGCCTGCCTCCAAAGGGTCCTGGTCTCTATAGTAACGCTACTGGTCTACAGGGCTTCCTGTCATTGTCAGGGCGACACAAAGACCTCCTCAACAACGCTGCACCATTTCCTGGGCAACAAAAAGGCCTTTCCCACCAGACCAGTCCCAACAAGCCCCAGCTGTCTGTCACCAACGATAATGGCAAGACTCGCCTTGCTGGGCCACCATGTACTGCCTCAAAGCCTCGTGCCCTGTGGAAAAAAAGTGTGGAAACTCTGAAGACACAGCCAACTGACCCTTCCCCAGGTCCTGGCTCCAGTCCTTCCCCAGCACCAGGGCCTGGACCTGCACCAATGAAAAGCCAGCGTTACCTTCCTGAAGAGCCACCACACTCTGACATCTCTGAGTGCTCCAGTCGGCCCCCCTCACACAAAGAGTCTGACTCCATGACAGCCAGAGGGGGATTCAAGCCTGCAAATCAGCTGAGGAAGAGGGGGGGAGGAGGAGGAGGAGCAGGTGGGGGTGGCACATCAAAGATTTACTCCATTGACTCAGACCAGGCCAGTCTTCACTCTGCCCCAATGTACCAGCGAGACAGCCAGGGGGGAGGTGATGACCACAGTTATCCTCCTGACCTGTTCCCCACTGACAACTCACACTCACATCAGACAGAAGGTCCCATCCTGCAGCTGAGCGCCAGCCTGCTTCACCACAGCCACAGCGCTGAGGCGGACCTGCACTCTCTGAAGGATAAGAAATACAGCACCTATAAGCACAGCAGGTAACAAAGAATAGAGAATAAACTGAAGTTTATACTTATTTTCTATGTCTTTATGCATGCTCAATAATCCAGGTAAGAAAATCAAAGGTTGAATCAGTTCATCTGGACACAACGTTTATTGACAGAAATGTTTCATCACTCATCTAAGTGACCTGTTCAGTCTAAACTGACTGCAGGTATCCCCGCCCTTATAAACAATACAGTGGCATAACAACCGAAACCAACGATCAGTTTCATATGCAAATAGGCATGACCATGAGCTAGAGTTTCAATGGCTATGTGTACTATTCACAGAGGATTTGGGAATGTTTGCAATCACAGCATTGTAAGATGGTGACAAATGTACTCTTAGGCCGGGGGGGGGCTAAGCTAAGTACATCTTACAATTCTGTCAATAAACATTGTATCCAGATGAACTGATTCAACTTTCTTCGACTTATTTTCTATGATTTTCTGCATTTCAGTTCACTCTGCTTGTAATTTTACTATTGCGTTACAAGTGTGATGATTGGTCATCGTCTCTCCTTTCCGTTCTCTCCAGTGTAAAGGACAAACCTGGAAGTTCATTCGACACTCCCAGCGGAGCAACTGGAGCACCAGGGGTCAGGCCAAGCCACTGTCGCTCCTGCCTGGCCAAGCTAAGCGGGTACTCTGGCCTCTACACTGTCCGCACCCCCCAGGCACGCTGCGATGCCTGCACACACCTGGGCAACCTGTATGACATCAGCGAAGACCAGCTCCACGCACACTTTCCTCACTCACATGCTCACATGCACCCACACAGTGGGGACATATTCACGCATTACCTACCGCAGAGCGAGCTGGGGATGGTGGGTGAAGGCGACGGCCTGGTCAGCCCCTTTGAGCCCTCCCCTTCCACCTCTGCTCCTCTCCCCACCTCTTCCTCTGCCCAGCACCTCCAGCTGAGCCGCCAGCACTCTTATGAGAATGTGCTTCCAGACGGCGTTCCTGAGCGCCAGCCACAGTCCCACACCCGCTTGCGGGGCCTGAGCGTGTCAGATAGGGACCGGGAGAGGGAGCTGACCCTGGATGAGGGGGCCTACGCCAATGTACTAACCATGCGCTCTGACCGGCCCTTCAGCAGCCGCAGCCCACCTTCCCCCTCCCCCTCCCACCACCACAGTCTGGACGCCCCTCTGCCCCTCCCTCGACGCTCAAAGAGCCTTTTCCCCGACCGCCCCTCGCACAACCCTTTTCTTCAGTCAGCTCCTGGCACGACGCAGCGAGACCCTGCCTCACAGGCTGTCACACGCATGCCACAAAGAAGCTCTGCCCACGAGCTCTACAAGCAGCTAATTCCACTGTCGCTCACCCTTGTCAACCATGGCAACCACCATGTCAACCAGCATGGCGGCCATGTTGACCAACAGGTGTTCTACCCCCAGCAGGAGCCCACTGTGGTGGCCTATGCGGTCCCACCTGCTGCCTCTCAGCCGATGAGCTATGTGACAGCACCGCGAGCCTCAAGCGCCGGGAGCAATCGGCCCCGCCTCTACCGCCGCATGCCCAGCATCGAGTCTGACGTCTGAGAGACACATGCTTTATCTCACTGAAACACACATGCACATACACACAGGCATGCAAAGACGGAGGTGTGTGACCAGACCAGGCAGCTCTGATTCTAAGCACACACACACATACACACACACACACACACACACACATCTCTGTGTAAGCAGCAAGGTCCTAGGTTTGCTCCATTAGATAGGTCATCGCTGATGCTGAATCATTGTTTCTTTAATGTGTCCTCTACAGGACGAGATAGGGGCAAATGGACACCTAGAGACACATTACAAAGATGAGGAGTGTGTGTGAGTGCCATTGTACACTGACCTCTTGTTCTGGGTAGAGAGAGACAAACCAACACAGGGTCAGTCAAAACAGTAAAGTGGAACAGGAGGGATACTGTGTCCGGACACCTCTGCCAACAGGGGTAGCCGATAAATCATCACCATGAGGGGGACGATCCATTGTCGAGGAGTTTAGGGAGGATAAGATGAACCAGCCTCCCGCGGGCTTGGCCTGCCCCATTATCTAACCAGCCGCTAGGAGATGAGGGGACAGCAAATACCCCTGTCTACTAAGATTGCATAAACACACACATCTCATCTGAACATGCCCACCCCCTTCTCTCTCCAGGACTCTCCTGTTGCACTATAATTTCTATAGTCATCTGTTTGTTGTTTGAGCCTCCAAACTGCACTGCCGGCATGGCTTAAGAGTACTACAGTACACTAGAGTAATCCTTGACTTGAATGGACACGGCTGTCGCTGTAATAGAATAATCTAAGGTGAGCAGCTGATCACAAAACAGGTCTTCAAAATGTTCCCTCTAAGGGGTCCAAGCCTCTACCTATAGATGCACAAACACTAGAATACACACAGTGTCTCTTTAGAGAAGTTAAATATGGCAGCAGTGCTATAGACTGTTTGTTATTGTTGATGTCAGTTTATTGAACATTCCAAACAGTGGACCAAACATGGCTGCCGGCCTGCTCATAAGAAGCATGGTTCTCAGGATGGAAATGTGCGCTCCAGTGTTTCTAGATCTATTGACATACAGCATCCTTGCCTCCTTCAGCTAGACTTCAGCTCATACCGCATGCTTCCAACTGCCCTGAGGTACAGACCAAGTCCAATACAGGGTAGCATACGTACACACAAACAGACACACACACACACACACATACACATACACACACATGGCCACATATGCATACACAGTATTTTAGGACAGTAGTTTAGGGTGTGTGTGTGTTGAGGCTATGAGATAGCTTCCATTTGTGCACTTTGTAGATTTTATACCCTGCCACCAAACACAGATGTTTGACCAAAAACACTTTTATACAGAAATGTTTAGATATTCTGAAGCATTCGCGGGCTAGATGTTTCCCTCTCTTGTTTTTTTTTCTTTCTTCTCTTTTATGTTTTTGTTCTTTTGGCATTTGGTTTAAGGCAACATGAAGGCAATAGGTGTTACTGCGCTGTTGGGTTTCATTGTGTGGTTCTACATTTTACAGTGTTTGCTAATGAATGCCACATCTTACACGCTATACTAACTTTCTCACACTACTCTTTTTTTTTTCACTTTTACCTTGCTTCTTCCTTCATCTCCACCTAGCCTTCCCTGGTCATTCTCATCCTTCCTTCCTTCCTTCCTCCCTTGCTTTCTTTACCTCATCCCTTTCTTCCTCCATCGCTTCCTGATAGAGAAGAGATGGAGGTTCAAAAGTGTGAGCTACAGGCTGGCCATTGCTGGAACTCTCTCGATATAAGTAGTTATTATAAAACTTCAAATTAAAATGCCAGGTTAATGTTAATAAAGTACTTTTTTTCCTGATAACTTTCTTTGTTGTATGAGAGGATCTGAGTTTTATTTCAATGATTTCAATGGTCCAGTAGTGAAATTGGAAGGTGTTTGGTACATGGTTTTTAGTGAAATTTATGTTGGATGAGTGTCAGAATAGCTAGCACTTCTGTGGCCTCTGTGGCAAATGCACAGCACTGTATTTCGACTGAGATAACACTTGATAAGACAGGGGGTATGCAAAATGACTTTGTTCTAAAATGACCTATACGTGCATGCACACACACACACACACGCATACACACACACACACACACATGCACACATGCTTGCATGCACACACACATACATATGCAAACACAACACACACATATACACACACACATGCACACACACACACACACACACAAGCACCCAAAATGTGTATGCGTGTTCTAGAAATCCATAATCTACTGAGCAAGTGCATTGATTTTTGAAGATTATGATGGAGAGAGGACTAGATATTCTATTATCTTAACATCTATTTCTCTATTCTCTTTTTCTCTCTTCCTCACATATGCGCGCACACATACACACACATACACAGGCGCACACACACACAAACCCACACATAATGCCTGCGAAGAATGCGAAACAGTTTGAAACAAACAAAAAACAAAAAAAAATGCACCTTTGAACGCTAAATGCTGCCCCACTTCGGTCATTCTAGTAACAGGTTTGGTGTGTGAATTATATGCACAATATCAGGTTGCAATATTATAATTATGTACAGATAAATCTTTGTTTTAACTGTTATAAATTAATTTCATTCGTTTGATTTGAGCGGTAGTAAGTGTAGAATTCATTTTGATAACGTGGCTTTTTTTCTGCTTCTAAAAATGACTATGGCATGTTTTAGAAACCTTCTGTGAAGTTGATTTTTTTTTCTTCCTCTGGCGTGTTGTTGGTCGGGACCTCACTATACTGTCCCCCTCACTGCTGGGTTAACCGACTGGTTTACAATTCAGGAGAGCTAACTCGTAACCTAGTCAGCTCGGTCTCTCATCTGAATCCCACTCGGTAAATAAATACTGACGGTCCGGCCTGTGTGGTCAGCAGCCTCCAGCCGGCCCACACAGGCCTCCACTACTCTCTGTTGCTTCACCTGTGAGTAAGTGTTTGTGTATCTGTGGGAGTGAGAGAGGGCGTGTGTTGCACAAGCGAGTGTGTGGGGTTATTTTTCAGAAAATAGGCGTGTGTCTGTGTGATTGTGTGTTTTACATGGTACAAGCATTTATATACAGTAAGATGGGGTGATGCATGTATGTTAAGTTTGTTTGTGGTGTGTGGGTCCATGCGTGCGTGTGTATGCGTGTGCGTTTGTATGTTTGCGTGTGCGTGCGCGTGTGTGTGTGTGTGTGTTTGTGTAAACACTGTGGTCGCTCTTGTACTGTCTTCCCTTCTACATATAGATTCTCACCTCTCTCCAACTGATACCACAAACATGCAAATACACATATACACACACAGAGTCTGTACTGTTGTGATTTAGAGAGCATGTAGACAAAGTTTTGTAACTTCATACACCATCACAAATATTTTTACACCAATGATTTTTATTGCATGACGTGCTCGTGTTTCTGGTGGTACCTATTTTGCTGCAACACTTGAGTTTTCCCTGATTAGACTTCTGAGCTACTTGTCAATTTTCACCTTCCACCCTGCCTAATGCACTTCTCCCACCTGGAGCCTGCTGAAGTTTCTCTCCCAAGGCCTTTGCCGTTAATATATTCTATTTGGCACCAAGCTGGTCCAGGAGCCATGATAGATGGTGTTCCCAGGCTAGCACAGTCCTCGTTTTGCCTGGTGGTGGTGTATGCCAGTCTACTTACCAGGCCAAAGTATCCAGGCAGGGTAGAATGTGTGGGTTGAAATATAGCCTCAAGGGGTATCCCTGCTGTGTATCTCACTTGTGTATGAGTTCAGGGGTTTTTAAGCTACTAGTTGTGTTGTTGTAAATACAAACTTGTCACTCAGTACTTCTGTACAATCTGTAAATAAGTAAAGGTTACATTTTTCTACATTTGGGGTCTTTTTGCCGTTTAATTTTTTGTTTTTTGCCTGTATTGCTAATTATCTATATCTATCTATCTATCTATCTATCTATCTATCTATCTATCTATCTATCTATCTATCTATCTATCTATCTATCTATCTATCTATGTCCATCTATTTTTTTTTCCATCAGCCACTTGGGTATAAAAGACTAACATATTAATACATTGGTATATTCCATTCAATATGTAACAATACTGTTTTGGAAGATTGTGTCTAAAAACTTTGAGAAGGAATCACTGAATCCCAACAGCATTGTGTGTGGGGGGGGTTGCGCACCCCCCCCCTTTTCGCCCCTATTGTACCCGTCCAATTACCCCACTCTTCCAAGCTGTCCCGGTCGCTGCGCCACCCCCTCTGCCGATCCGGGAGGTGCAGACTACCACCTGCCTCCTCCGATTCATGCGGAGTCGCCAGCCGCTTCTTTTCACCTGACAGTGAAGAGTTTTGCCAGGGAGACATAGCGTGTGGGAGGATCACGCTATTCCCCTTCCAGTTCCCCCTCCACCCCGAACAGGTGCACCGACTGACCAGGAGGCGCTAGTGCAGCGACCAGGACACATACCCACATCTGGCTTCCCACCCGCAGACACAGCCAATTGTGTCTGTAGGGACACCTGACCAAGCCGGAGGTACCACGGGGATTCAAATGGGATCCCCACGTTGGTAGGCAACGGAATAGACTGCCATGCTACCCAGACGCCCATGTATGTCTGTCTTTCTTTATATGTGTCTCTGTCTACATTGAGCAAGTGATCTATCTTTTTTTTCCCCTCCCCAATTTTTGCAGTTTGCTGACTATTTAGAGAATAGACACAGACTTTTTGGGAGGTTGCTGAAAAAGGGCTCTCTGCCCCACTCTCAGGACTTCATAATGCACCCTCAGTTTGTGTGTGTTTGGATCAGTGTTCTGGTAAAAGCTTTATTTTTATATTTTTCTTGTCTCCCTCAGGAGACGGACGCTCTAATCTGGGCTGAAGTGGGACAGGAGGGGAAGCAGAGAGAGCACACGCACGCGCATACACGCACACGCACACACACATGCACAACAATACCAACTCTTACTCAAGCCATGCCACAGATCAGCACATCCCATGCTAGAGGATCTGTCACAACCCATTGACAAACTGCAGCAAGAAGAGAAAGAGGAAGGAGAGGGGAGGAGACAAAGACACGAGGAGCCCCCACTGCAGTCATACACAGTTTCTCTAAAATGACTTACATGAAAAATGCTGCTAAAACAACAGAGTCTGTTCAGGGGCTCATGGGTGTGTGTATGCACAAGGGTCTGTGTGCATGCACTTACATGGGTGCACACGTGTGGATATTAATGTGCATGTACTGGCATGTGTGTGCTTGCACACGTGTGTGCGTGTGCGTGTGCATGTGCACATGTCACTTCCTTCGAGGCTTGGTGTAAGGATCCCAGTGGCCTAATTCTTCCTGACATGATCCATATGCTCCCATCTAATAGACAGAACAACAACACACAATAGAATTGGACCGCTCCACATGTCATGGTCAAACGTAATTACAGTAATGCACAGCAGATAGATAAATGTTTGTTTTTCCCTTGTGGAGGCATAGACCTTCTCGCACAGACAAACAAACACACATGCATTTTTTATACACTGTACATACACATGCACACGCGCCGTGGCAATGTGAAAGGAAACAGATAAATGAGAAGATTTAATTTTGTGGATTGAAAAATTATCCATGTTAGCAACCATCTTGCAGGAGAAAAACCCAACGGTAAAGGAGAAATGTAAGTCAAAGAGAAGGAGCGACTGAATGAGTGAGGGAAAAGAGATGGATAGTGGATGTTGAGGATGGTGACTTGGTTAGGCCTGCTGTTGGCGGTTCTGTTCCCCCTTCTATATTCTAAACATCCTCATTAGCAGGCATCAGCCTACACACTCTGGACGCCCGCGCACGCGTGTTTATGTGTGTTCCACAGTATTTACGCCCTTGTTCTTAAAGACTGTGCGTGTGTGCGTGTGGGGGGGGGAGCGCAACATCATGTCAGCCTACACACTGAGCAAACCCATGAAAATTCATAAGGACCTGGCGCCGCCTACTCACAAATACTAAAAATACTGGAGTGACTCTAGCCTAGTCAGAGAGGAGGAAAAGGAAAGATGAACTTAACAGAGAAAAAGAGAAGAGAAAAGGAGGAGGAGAAGACAGGATAGGTGTAAAATGAACTGAGGGAGAATATAGTGTATAGAGGAGAGATAATAGCTGTATCAAGCACAACCAACTCAGCGCAACTATTCTCAGCCTCAGTCAGCCTTTACTCTCTAAGGTTGTGTGTGTGCATGTGCGTGTGTGTGTGTGTGTGTTATTCTCTGTCTTTTTCACTGTTAATAGGTTTTTTGACTTACCCGGGATAGACTGAGTTTGAATGAAAAATAAAAGCAGTGACTGCACTTTAATTTGTATGATTATTCAACCATCTTTAAACAGTTTACAGCTGATTGATAAATTACACCTTTGAAGGGATCCATCCAGCAAACACAATGTGGGTGGTGTGTGTGCCTGTATGGGGAGGGGGGGGTATTTAACTGCCCTCAGAGCCAATATCTCACATTCACTGTCAAAGAAGTGGTTGTGCTCGTGCCTCTGAAAATAGATCTTAATCTGGCTTAATTTCTCTAATCAGAGTATCACTTATGGGCTTGCTGTGGGGCTGTAGTTGGAAAAAATGACTGGTGACTGCACGGTGGTTAGTACTACTTTATAGCAAGGAAGTCCCGGATTCAAACCCAAGTGAGGCTGCCTGGGTCTTTCTGTGTGGAGATTGCACATTCTCTCTGCGTTCGTATGGTTTTCCTCCCATACCAAAGACATGCAAGTTTGAGAAATCTCCTGCAGTTGCTGTTGACCCAGCTGCTGGCATCCAAACTGGAGCTGGTCCCTGGGCACTGGAGAAATGGCTGCCCACTCCTCCCAACTAAATACAGAGGACAAATTCCGGGTATGTGTAAAAATTCCTTTTGCCGCTTCTGGTGCAGGAAGATGGGGGCACAAACTCACGTTTGCAGCGGCCTCATCTAGTACAGGTTGGGAAGATGGTGGTGCGAACTTATGTTTGCGGCAGCCTCACCCAGTACCATCCATGCAGTGTCTTTTTCCATATCTGCGTCTAAGTTGTCTTCGTTTGATGGTTGGGAGAGATTGGGCTGCTGCGTCCTGTGGGCCCAGGGACCACGGCCCTGCCCGGAGCTGTACCCGAAGAGGAAGCACCAAGGGCGGTCTGACAGGATGCGGAAGCGGGGCAGGCTAGGCTAACTGCTAGCCCATGCACATCAGCAGTCCCGATAACACCGAGGGCGGTCTGGCAGCAGCCTCGCCTGGCGTTGATTGTGTTTTTGGTGTTGTCGTGGGGAGTGTGGGGAGGTGTTTCAAAGGTGTCTGGCTGGGAGAGGTAATGTTGGATTGGCTGGGGGAGCCTGGTCTGCCACGTCCAGTGGGCCCAAGGACCATGGCCCTGCCCGGAGCTGCACCCGAATAGGAAGCACTGAGGGTGGTGTGACAGGACGCGGAAGCAGGGCAGGCTAAGCTAACTGCTAACGCATGCAGACCAGCGGTTCCAACAGTCATCCTGGCTGGCGTTCTCTCTCTTGGACAGTGAATTTATATATATATATACACTACCATTCAAAAGTTTGGGATCACCCAAACAATTTTGTGTTTTCCATGAAAAGTCACACTTATTCACCACCATATGTTGTGAAATGAATAGAAAATAGAGTCAAGACATTGACAAGGTTAGAAATAATGATTTGTATTTGAAATAAGATTTTTTTTACATCAAACTTTGCTTTCGTCAAAGAATCCTCCATTTGCAGCAATTACAGCATTGCAGACCTTTGGCATTCTAGCTGTTAATTTATTGAGGTAATCTGGAGAAATTGCACCCCACGCTTCCAGAAGCAGCTCCCACAAGTTGGATTGGTTGGATGGGCACTTCTTGCGTACCATACGGTCAAGCTGCTCCCACAACAGCTCAATGGGGTTCAGATCTGGTGACTGCGCTGGCCACTCCATTACCGATAGAATACCAGCTGCCTGCTTCTGCTCTAAATAGTTCTTGCACAATTTGGAGGTGTGTTTAGGGTCATTGTCCTGTCGTAGGATGAAATTGGCTCCAATCAAGCGCTGTCCACTGGGTATGGCATGGCATTGCAAAATGGAGTGATAGCCTTCCTTATTCAGAATCCCTTTTACCCTGTACAAATCTCCCACCTTACCAGCACCAAAGCAACCCCAGACCATCACATTACCTCCACCATGCTTAACAGATGGCGTCAGGCATTCTTCCAGCATCTTTTCATTTGTTCTGCGTCTCACAAACGTTCTTCTTTGTGATCCAAACACCTCAAACTTGGATTCATCCGTCCACAACACTTTTTTCCAGTCTTCCTCTGTCCAATGTCTGTGTTCTTTTGCCCATCTTAATCTTTTTCTTTTATTGGTCAGTCTCAGATATGGCTTTTTCTTTGCCACTCTGCCCTGAAGCCCAGAATCCCGCAGCCGCCTCTTCACTGTAGATGTTGACACTGGTGTTTTGCGGGTACTATTTAATGAAGATGCCAGTTGGGGACCTGTGAGGCGTCTGTTTCTCAAACTAGAGACTCTAATGTACTTATCTTCTTGCTCAGTTGTGCAACGCGGCCTCCCACTTCTTTTTCTACTCTGGTTAGAGCCTGTTTGTGCTGTCCTCTGAAGGGAGTAGTACACACCGGTGTAGGAAATCTTCAATTTCTTAGCAATTTCTCGCATGGAATAGCCTTCATTTCTAAGAACAAGAATAGACTGTCGAGTTTCAGATGAAAGTTCTCTTTTTCTGGCCATTTTGAGCGTTTAATTGACCCCACAAATGTGATGCTCCAGAAACTCAATCTGCTCAAAGGAAGGTCAGTTTTGTAGCTTCTGTAACGAGCTAAACTGTTTTCAGATGTGTGAACATGATTGCACAAGGGTTTTCTAATCATCAATTAGCCTTCTGAGCCAATGAGCAAACACATTGTACCATTAGAACACTGGAGTGATAGTTGCTTGAAATGGGCCTCTATACACCTATGTAGATATTGCACCAAAAACCAGACATTTGCAGCTAGAATAGTCATTTACAACATTAGCAATGTATAGAGTGTATTTCTTTAAAGTTAAGACTAGTTTAAAGTTATCTTCATTGAACAGTACAGTGCTTTTCCTTCAGAAATATGGACATTTCAATGTGATCCCAAACTTTTGAACGGTAGTGTATATATATATATCACATTTTTTCCGAAACCGTCAGAATATATACATATATGTTGGATATATGTGTTTTTGTAGTTCTGTAGTTTTTGTAGTTTGGATATATGTGTTCTTGTAGTTTGGATATGTGATTTTGTCTTTGTGTTGCACTGCTGTGGGCTGGGGCAAACGATATTTCATTTCATTTCATGTATGCAAGTGCATGAAATGAAATGACAAATGTCCCTGATTCCTGAAATGTATTTGGCAAATAAATTCATCTTAAATTGATGTTTGATTGACACCACATTCTGCAACAGTCAGCTCAGCATGAATAAGTAACGCAAAGTCTCCATTACTACTTAAATTTACAAAATCTCAAATCCGGACATGATGTTAAAGTGTCACAGATTGCATATATGCAAACACACACACACACACACACACACACACACACACACACACACACACACACACACACACAACTATGTACAACAACAAAAAAACCCAACACATATTGAGCAAACAGGAGGAAGGATACCACATTTTGTAATTGAAGCTTTGTCTAGAAAGCCACAATAAAGCCACAAACACACAACGTGCCTAACATCGCTGTTCTGGAGAGTTTCCACCTGAATGCTGCTTGAGCAGGAATGCTGGGAGGCAGGAACAAGATGTTGGACAACATCTCTCTGCCTACTGCTAGCTCCAGGTGAGGCTATAACATCTATGTGTGAGGCTTAGAGTTCTCAGCATTCACAGTGTTTTGTTTTGTTTGTTGTATTTTGTCTCATGTATAAATGATGAATCTCAATGTGGGGGGAAACAGGCCATCGGCCCTTCCCAGGGGAAATAACTCGCTGCTGGGCATTGTCCCCTTAGCATCGTCCATTTCCCCAGCCATAATGCGGCATGACAGACAGTCACATTTTGTGAGCATGCACATCAAACTCTTAAGTAAGTGGTTAGGAGAGATGATAATGCACAAGAGAACCTATGAACACACTGTGGAAAAGCATCACTGAAAAGATTGACCCTTAAATAATTAAATCAGTTATTTAATCAGAGGCCATTAATGTTAACATGAAGGCTTCTGATGCAAGTTGTGAAGTAGCTGGTCTCCAACTATGCAAGCCAACCGCTGCCAAGAATCAAGAATGATGTTGCACACCTGATTTTTAACCTGCTAAGATGTGCGTAAGTCTCACCTCTATTTGTATCCTGACACCGTCTTGCTGTTGCTCCGCAGGTAAAGTTCAAACGCCTGCTACTGGCAGTTCAAGGAACTCCACCAGCTTACCTGCAAACCAGTATTTGTACATGTGCACTCCTGCTCATCCTCTTTGTTCTACTTCTGGAAGGCTACTGTCTATGCGTACTCCAAAAAGGCTGAGATGTAGGTCCTCAAAATGGTGCATTGAACTCCCATTTTTTTTGTTTTTCATTTTTCTTTGGATAAGTGGCATCAAAAGTGTCATATCCATTCATTCTATCCATTATCCAAACTGCTTATCCTACTCTCAGGGATGCTGGAGCCTATCCCAGCAGTCATTGGGCAGCAGGTGGGGAGACACCCTGGACAGGCCACCAGACCATCACAGGGCCTGCCCACACACACGCACGCACACACACGCACACACACACACGCACACACACACACACACACACACGCGCACAATTTCGTATGGCCGAGTCACCTGACCTGCATGTCTTTGGACTGTGGGAGGAAACCGGAGCACCCAGAGGAAACCCACGCAGACACTGGGAGAACATGCAAACTCCACACAGAGGATGACCCGGGACGACCCCCAAGGTTGGACTACCCCGGGGCTCAAACCCAGGACCTTCTTGCTGTGAGGCGATCGCGCTAACCACTGCGCCACCATGCCGCAGTGTCATATCTAATTAATCAAAACTTTGACAAAGTCACTGAAAATTCCACCTGGCAATTGAAGGTATCATTACAACATTTTAATCCTGTTAATGATTGATTTATTTTACAAAGCAGTGAGCAAGCTACGGTCATCTACATGTGATCTTGACCCTATGCCTGCTTTTTTAAGGAGGTCTTCAGTGTATGTCTGTTTATCTGCTCTGTTTTTAATCATTCAGTGCCAACTGGATATTTTCCAACCCTTTAAAACTACTGTTCTGTTCCAGATTCTTAAAAAAAGCACTTTGGTTTTAGCGAATCTTACAAATTATAGACCAACATCAACTCTGCCATTTCAAAGTAAAATTCTGGAGAAGGTTGTCTACATACAGCTAACAGATTCCTCCTGGAACTGCTCTGGTAAAAAAAAGAACTGTAATGAGCCTTTTACTCTGTGGATCACATAATCCTCATAAAAAGATTGGAAAAATTGGTGGGCCTCTCTGGAATGGTTTTGGTCTTCTCGGACCGACCATGAGTTCTTTGTCTTAATACAACTTCCTCATCAGAGAAAGTGAGAGTTTTATATGGAGTACCCCAAGGTTCAGTTCTGGGCGCGGTTGTATTTAGTTATAATCTGTTACTGTCAGGGTCCAGTATCTCCAAACATAAGATAGATTTCCATTGTGATGTGGATGACATCCAATTTATTTAGCTGTTACACCCGAGAAGCTCAGCCCGCTAATAAACCTTACAAATTGTTGATCATAGACAAATATATGGATGATACAAAACTTCCAACAACTCAAGCAAGGAAAAAAAAAAGATCTTACTCATTGGTGGTAAAAAGCTAAAAGAGAGACTGAGCTCTCAATTAACTTCATTGTCACATGTTACACACCTAACCAAATCAGCTTTCTATTAACTGAAAAGTGACTCAAAAGTTGAGCCCTTTCTGTTCCCCAGCAGATACTGAGAAATGGTGCATGCATTTTTTTTTACCAGTAGGCTTGACTATTGCAATGCATTGCTGTCAGGGTTGCCCAAGAAAATCATATAAGACTTACTGGTCCGGAACACTGAGGCTGGAGTATTAACAGGGACAAATAAAAAATGTTACATCACTCCTATTCTGAAATCTCTTCACTGACTGCCAATTAGAGCTAGAATAGATCTTTAAGATTATTCTGCTTAGTTATAAAACTTAAAATGGACTTGCTCCAAACTACATTAATGGCATGTTGCATAAATAGGTTCCTGATAGAGCCCTCAGATCCACAGAGAACATGTGTTCTTCTCCATAAACACAAACTAAGACTCGTGGTGAAACAGTATTTCATGTACATGTTACTGAACAGAGGAATCATCATCTATTTCAACTAAGAATAGACACTTGGCCAACTTAAAAACACTTACTAAAAACATCTTTTTTTTAATTGTTTGTTGACCTCGGGCGATCCTCCTCTGCTTTCTCATTAACTGCTGATCTGCTGATGATCAGTTTTGGGATCTGTCGCATCTTTGTTTATTTGACCTTCAACTTATTTCACCCCAATGCCAATTCCAAGTATAAAACCTTGACTATTATTGATACCAAAGACAGATCTGATTTGTGATCTTATACATTACACTGTTAAATACATATTACACTATATTAATAATTACATATTAGCATACTAATATATCATTTAGTACACTACAAAGTACATTTTACACTATTAGTTTGAGCTTACTGGAAGCAGATGGCTGGATTAGTAGTCTATTTCTCATTGAGAATGATCCAACATCTGTTCATATTTCAAAAATCATGGCACTTTGTTTTTATTTCTGACATGTGGCTCTCAGTTTTGAATTTAAGTAGGAGCATTAATTAACGAGGTGTCAAGTAGTATACCAGTAGATGCTTTCAAAGAGATGGAACCAATGGAATGCTAAAAGTATGGGAAATTAACATTGGGTAATAATGCAAGCAGGTGGTAAAGTTTCAAAGAGGCTTTATATATTTTAATCAACAGTTACTTGAATAGTATTGGAATAGACTACTCTTCAGTAACCTAGCTACTTTATATTCCTGTGATTTAAAAATGATAGCTTCATTTTTTCATGAGCCCAAAGAAAACAGTATCAGCACAGTAAGATGCTACTTTGATGTTTGATGAGAGTACAGTGTACATCATGTCTTCCACTGGCCAATAATAGTTATTGCCTCAGTAGAACCATCTTCACCATGAGGTAAAAACAAAAAACAAAAAAAAAACAAAAAAAAAACATCTGTCACACATATGGGATACTGATGGTAAGCTTGCATAATTTTTTTTTTTTTTTGGAAAACAATCTCATGAAGATGCCATCTATCTCAGCTTCTACTGATAGGGGTGGACTATCTTATCCATCTATGTTGGATATTAATAAGTAGGTAAGAGTGTATTTATTTGATAGCCAATCACCATATTTTATTTCAACGACAGGTTTTTTTTCCAAGGTCAGCCCCTCAGAGCAGGTTCAGTAACGTACACCACTGCACAACCGTATGTGTATACTGCACTAACTTCAGCCAGCCTCCATTGTCTAAGTGTAGATGGTCTATAGTTGGGTGCAGTAGTGAAGAATCCCTGCATGAGCTCCCATCCGATGCAGAGACGAATGATGGCTGAAGTTTTTAAGGACGCATGTCACTTGTCAAAGTCAACAGGGTGGATTTGCAACCTCCTCTTTGTTCCATTGTACTTTACCAACTGGGCTCAGAAACGGCTTCTGTTCTCAGCTAATTTTGAGCATGGCTCCAAACTAACAATCCTCAAGGAAGTACTTGAGCATGTGTTTTTTTGTACCCTGATAACGATTTATATTGTTGTTTAGCGCGGTTAATATTAATGGCTTTTGCGAGCAACCAGCCACAACGTTTAGCTAACACTAGCTGGATCGAGCCAGCTGCATTCATCAAACTGGGGCAAGAAACAGAGCGGCTTTGGTTTGCAGCTGCTGTTGAAGCAAGGTGATGTCCCTACAAATGCTGATGCTGAACAAGTAAGTTTTTTTTCTGATTGTATGTTTTTAATATATTATATTACCAATTAATATCAGCACATAAAGGTAGAAGTGATTAAAGTTGAAAAGGTTTTGTCAGCTGTCGCTGTCTAAGCAGCATACAAACTTAGCAGCAAATCTCACTATCAGTAGCTCCAGGTGTTCAATGCTATAATTTGACAGCCAGTTTGCCATGTTAAGTGCCAGATGATAAGTGTTAGATAATAAAAAGTGTGCCATCTATTGCCTTGTAACATCGTTGGTAGCTCTGACCAGGGAAGTTGACAGAGTGTCTCTTGGCAACGCCGGCTTTCAGCTGTCACTCAAAAGACATCCCAGGAACACCCACTCAGCGGCGTTATATCTAGATGCCATTTCAATATACAGCTCCAAACATGTGCTTTGCCTTCTTTTTTAAAAATGAAAATAAAAAAAGTCACAATAACTGCGGTATCCCTTTGATTTTTTTATTTCTCCATTGAAAGTGTGGAGATGTCAAATTTCAATGGACTTTAAAACGTCTTAACAGGTAGGGATATAGAGGGAGTTTTGGGAAATGAAGAGGCATTCGAAGCCTCTTCTAACTTCTGTTGCGGAATGACTTCCATCGTGTTGTGGCCTAATGTATTTGTTGATTGACGTAATACTGTTGTGATGGGTGTTGTGTCATCCAATAACAAATAAAGAAATATCTTCAACTATACTACAATGGGGATTCATATTTTTTTGTGTTATGTCCTAGTGTTGCTATGTTGTGAATCTGCTTGCTAATTGTTGATTCATGCTCTCTGGGGCCACCATGGGGAATGGAGCATGTAAAAAGTTTCTGATTAGACATTTGCTTGAGGATGCTACATAAACCATTAGAAAATGTATGATCACAACTTTTCCTGACCTTCAACTAATACAACAGCTTTGCAATCATGTTGAATTGTCCTCTGCTGATCCATCAAATCATATCATATCATTTACAGTGCCACTCACACACAAGTAGACCTGAAGTGGTGATGTTTTAAAACCACATTTGTTTCTAATTGCTGAACACCTTCAGAGACAGAAGATCCTGTAATATTATCATGTCTTATATCGTATTGGAGCAGCAGTGTGGCATAATCACTTTGAAGATCCCATTTCAACTGGAGGATGTAAATTCAAGCCCTGTGTGATGAAGCATTCATCCTGCCCAAGTGTTCTTGAGAAAGACATTGAATCCCTTCCACGTCTGCCAGGGGAGACGCCTGGTATCCAATTCCCCGCAGGGATTAATAAAGCATTCTGATTCTGATTCTGATATGAAACTCTGGCCTCCCTGTGAGTGGTGAGCAGAGGAGGAATATCTTATGGGGATCTAATAAGTACCATATTATCAATAAATATGTATATATACCTAGCAGACTCAGAGGTAAATTCCACACATGTCCATCTTAATCATGAGGCGTTTTAAGATACATTTTTGCTGCACTAAATTCTAAAGGGGAATGAAACAACAAATTCAGTCCCTCCCTCAATCTGCCCATTCCTCGTGTTAAAAATGTGAGTAAGTGGAGTGGGAAGTAAGAGAAAAGGAGGTTGGAGGAGTACTGCTGTGATGGAGCAACTCACCTTGAATTCTCAGTTGCTCTTACACTTATTTAGTCAGCGCCTAGACAATCAATCAATCAATCAAAGACACACAAGATGCTCACTACCAAGGGGTCGATTGATGTGGAGGACATGTTTTCGACAATATCCACCAACTTAAATTTAAACTTTATTAACACTGGTTAATTTGAAAACTAATGATAACGACTGACTAATTTAAAGCTGCAACAAGGAGTTTTTTTTATGTATTTGTGCTCTCCTGTGAACAAAAGTCATGCACCCTGTCTCATTTTGGAGACTTCCGATAGTACACTTCCATCTAGTACACTGTGTAAAGTATGTACTTACTTGCGTTAACTACATTAACTTGCATTTACTGAGTTTAATGGAGAAGAAGAATGCTATGGAACTCTGACTTGATACAAGAACTTGAACTTGCAGAGAACCCCTGGGACTCCCCTCCCTTCCATTTATGTATTTGATTTTATTTGTGTGTGTTGGCCCTGTGATTGTTTCAGTCTTCCATATGTGATGATCCTGGCAGCCTGTCTCCCCACCTGCTGCCCAAAGACTGCTGGGATAGGCTCCAGCTTCCTAGCGACCCTGAGCAGGATAAGCGGTTTGAATAATGGATAGGTGATCAACCGTTCAAGATGGCGGCCTGAGCAGACTATCTTTGAAATGCTGTGCACCAGACTTTTGAAAGACTCATGAAAAGCCTACTATTTGTCAAGTTTATCAGCCGGTTTATTGTTAAAGTGAGACTCTTCACTCAGCATGCAAAGATTTTAAACTGAAATGGGAGAAAAAAATTGTGCTCTCATCTCTTTCAAGTGAAGACAAGAAAGTTAGTTTAGCATGTGCACTAGCTAGTGGTGGCCATGATTATGTACAAGACAGGTGATTTGGAGGACCGCTGTATAACCGAGGAGGAGTTCCGTCTCTTCCTGCTACACCAAGTAAATCCCCGGCGGTGTAGAAAAAAACATACGATCCTGTCAACTCATCCCTGGTCAGTGATATCCACTCTCAACTTGCCAACTTAACGAAGCTTATCAACAACAGATCCGACATGATTGAGGGCAAAATCTCCGACCTGAACAACAAGGTAAATTGTGTGGTTGCTGACCTTAGGGCTGTCATCATGAAGATAACTAAACTTGAGTAGAATGTTGATATGGTGGAGCCGCCTGTCAGGTTTATGCAAAAGAGAATGGATGACCTAGAATCCTACTCGAGAAGGAGTAACTTAAGGCTAATGGGAGTCCCTGAATCTGCCCAAGAAAACGTTCGCCTTGAAGTAATAAAGATTTGCCAGGTTGTCCTGCCCTGCACGAAAGATAAGCTTGTGGATGCCATTGACACTGTTCATCGCCTTGGGAAGAAGCGACAGCCCACTGATGATACCAGACCCAGAGGTATCATTCTCCAGTTTGTCTCGCGTGTCTGCAGGGGTGCTGTGTGGCGGGCTGTGAAGAACTCATCCTTCTTGAGAGATCGTGGCTTGCAGTTCAAGGAGGATTTCTCCAAGGGGGACTGAGAGAGGAGGCAGAGGCTGTGGCCTGAAGTGCAGAGGGCTCGTGCAGCGGGGAAGACGGTGTTCTTCGTTAGGGCCAGAGCGTTCATTGAAGGAGAAGGCGAGACCATCCTAACTGGTTGACTACGTGTGAGATTCAGTTTCTTCCTCCTGTGAAGATTCCTCCTAATAAGGTGGTTGACTCTCTCAGTTTACAAATATGGAGGGGAAATTGCTCCAATCAGATTTGTTTTAGTTAATGGTGACAGTTTACCATTTTGTTATATGGATCTATTTTTATGTTGTTGCAATAAGGAGCATTTTATTGTGGAAGATCTAATTACCTTCCTTACCCACATTAAGAGTATAACTTGGCTTATACATTAATTTTTTCAAAGAGGTATTTTTCACGTAATTTGAAACACGGAGGTGCTGCGTTAGCTACTGGCCAATTTTCCAAGGTTTTAAGCCTTTTCTACATCTACACAAAAGAGGTTATAATCAACCTTTGTTCCCTTTTTATATAGTTTTTTCTTTGTATATATATATTTTTAATGTCTATTTCTATTCTCTCTTTAAATGCCAGGGGGTTAAGAAATTATGTAAAATGTAAGGCCTTGTTTTTATTTGCCAAACAGCTAAAAACTGATTTTGTATTTTTTTCAAGAAGTGCACTCACTTGCCAAAGATTGTAATTTTTGGAGGTCACAATGGGGAAATGACGTTTGGCTGTCCCGTGGATCAGAGCACTCTGCAGGGGTATCTTGTTTGGTTGTCAAGGTTAATAACATAATTTTGATTGTGTTCAATATCTGTGGTTTCAATTCTAAAGCGGGCAATGATCAGCTACTTGATTCTTTGGAAGGTAGACTGGCTTATTGGTTAATTAAATTTCCTGATGCTTACTTACTGATAGAGGTTGACATCAATGTCATTATGGATGAGGTTAGTGAACGACGGCCTCCAGGTCGTCTCTCAAATTCCAATTCTGCCTTAAAGCTACTTATGGGCAGGTTTGACTTAACTGATATATGGAGGGGAAAAAAATCCAAATAGTAGGATGTACACCAGACTGCTCCAGAAGGTCACATATAGACTTCTAAAACTTTAAATAAAGACAATATTTTAACAACACCATTAACAGATCACAGAGCTGTAACCATTAGTATTAATTTTTTCTCTGGTGAATATGGGTTGAAAAAATTCTCCTTCTGGAAAATGAACAGTTCTCTATTAAATCACAGCAGTGTAAAACAAGTGCTGGAAAATCGTATTACTCTCTACTGGAACAAAGCTCAAAGAGAAGGATTTTTTGGAACTAATTGGGAGCTCCTTAAATTTGAAATTTGTAAATACTTGAGGAATTATGTCAGCCTGCTAGCTAAATCCAGGCGAATCTCAGAAGAGGTTATTTCCCTGTCTAATGTCCCACCAGAAAATTTATCTGAAGAGCAGAGATTGAAATTAGCTGAGTTACAAAGCAAATTAGATGACATGTATAAAATGAAAGCAGCGGGAGCTTTTGTAAGATCTAGGCAGAAATGGCTAGAGCAAGGCGAGGAGATGTCTGCATATTTCTTTAATTTAGAAAAATCACAAGCCAAGTATAATTCTGTTCTTACAGTTGTATATTGCAGGAACAGTTACTGATAATAAGAAGAATATCTCAAAGTTTTGTTATGAACACTATTCTTCTTTATACAAATCTAAGTACAATGGGGATGTTATGTCAACATTTTCTAAATATTTGGATGGTGTACATTCAGTTAACCAGGAGGATAAGTTAACTTGTGATTCTCCAATTACTACTTAAGAAGTTATAGATGCCATAAATCATCTAAAAATAATAAGTCACCAGGGAATGATGGAATCAGCTCTGAATTTTATAAGCTTTTCTTTCTGAGTTGCTAGCACCATTCCTTTTGAATATATTTTTAGAGACCATTGCAAAATCTACACTTCCTACCAGCATGACACAGGGTGTAATTTGTCTAATACCTAAACCGAAAAAAAGAAGATTTGCTTATAATTGACAACTGGAGGCCCATTAGTTTACTCCATAATGATTATAAACTGTTTGCTATTGTGTTTGCTACGAGATTTAGAAGTGTTCTGGACTCAATCATAGATGAAAATCAATCTGGATTTATGAGTAACAGACATATTTCCAATAACATAAGACTGGTTTTTTATCTTATTGATTATTCTGAACTGATTACTGATGACAGTTTTACACTTTTTCTTGACTTTTACAAAGCGTTTGACACAGTTGAGCACCCCTTCATTTGTTATAGTCTTGAAAATTTTGGATTTGGAGCATATTTTGCAACGCAATGAAAATCCTCTATGCAAATGGGAACAGCTCTGTGAAATTAAGTGATGGTACTACTCAAAGATTCTGTCTAGAAAGAGGCATACGCCAAGGCTTTCCGGTCTCTGATTACTACTACTACTACTACTACTTTTGGCTGCTTCCGTTAGGGGCCGCCACAGCGGATCATCCATTTCCATTTCTTCCTGTCTTCTGCATCTTCCTCTATCACACCAGCCACCTGCATGTCTTCCCTCACCACATCCATAAACCTCCTCTTTGGCCTTCCTCTTTTCCTCTTCCCTGGCAGCTACAAATTCAGCAACCTTCTCCCAATATACCCAGCATCTCTCCTCCACACATGTCTAAGCCATCTCAATCTTACCTCTCTTACTTTGTCTCCAAACCGTCCAATTTGAGCAGTCCCTCTAATATAATCGTTCCTAATCCTGTCCTTCTTCGTCACTCCCAGTGAAAATCTTAGCATCTTCAACTTTGCCACCTCCAGCTCCGCTTCCTGTCTTTTTGTCAGTCCCACTGTCTCCAAACCATATACCATGTCTGGTCTCACAACCATCTTATAAACCTTGCTTTTAACTCTTGCTGGTACCCTTCTGTTGCAAATCACTCCTGACACTCTTCTCCACCCACTCCACCCTGCCTGCACTCTCTTCTTCACCTCTCTCCTGCACTCCCCGTTACTTTGGAAAGCTGACCCCAAGTATTTAAACTCATACGCCTTCGTCATCTCTACTCCTTGCATCCTCACCATTCCGCTGTCTTCCCTCTCATTCACGCATAGGTATTCCGTCTTGCTCCTACTGACTTTCATTCCTCTTCTCTCCTGTGCATACCTCCAACTCTCCAGGCTCTCCTCAACCTGCACCCTACTCTCGCTACAGATCACAATGTCATCCGTGAACATCATCGTCCACAGAGACTCCTGCCTGATCTTGTCCATCAACCTGTCCATCACCATTGCAAACAAGAAAGGGCTCAGAACCGATCCTTGATGTAATCCTACCTCCACCTTGAACCCATCTGTCATTCCTACTGCACACCTCACCACTGTCACACTTCCCTCATACATATCCTGCACCACTCCTACATACTTTGTTGCCACTCCCGACTTCCTCATACAATACCACACCTCCTCTCTCGGCACCCAGTCATATGCTTTCTCTAAATCCACAATGTAACTCCAGACCTTCTCTATACTTCTCCCAACATCTGAGCGACTTTGACAAGGGCCAAATTGTGATGGCTAGACTACTGGGTCAATACCACACCTCCTCTCTTGGCACCCTGTCATATCTACTACTACTTTCAGCTGCTCCCGTTAGGGGTCGCCACAGCGGATCATCCGTTTCCATTTCTTCCTGTCTTCTGCGTCTTCCTCTGTCACACCAGCCACCTGCATGTCTTCCCTCACCACATCCATAAAACTCCTCTTTGGCCTTCCTCTTCTCCTCTTCCCTGGCAGCTCCATATTCAGCATCCTTCTCCCAATATACTCAGCATCTCTCCTCCACACATGTCCAAGCCATCTCAATCTTGCCTCTCTTGCTTTGTCTCCAAACCGTCCAACCTGAGCGGTCCCTCTAATATAATCGTTCCTAATCCTGCCCTTCTTCGTTACTCCCAATGAAAATCTTAGCATCTTCAACTCTGCCACCTCCAGCTCCGCCTCCTGTCTTTTCATCAGTGCCACTGTCTCCAAACCATATAACATAGCTGGTCTCAAAACCATCTTGTAAACTTTCCCTTTAACTCTTGCTGGTACCCTTCTGTCGCAAATCACTCCTGACACACTTCTCCACTCACTCCAACCTGCCTGCACTCTCTTTTTCACCTCTCTACTGCACCCCCTGTTACTTTGGACAGTTTACCCCAAGTATTTAAACTCAAATGCCTTTGTCACCTCCACTCCTTGCATCCTGACCATTCCACTGTCTTCCCTCTCATTCACGCATAGGTATTCCGTCTTGCTCCTACTGACTTTCATTCCTCTTCTCTCCTGTGCATACCTCCACCTCTCCTGGCTCTCCTCAACCTGCACCCTACTCTCGCTACAGATCACAATGTCATCCGTGAACATCATCGTCCACAGAGACTCCTGCCTGATCTCGTCCATCAACCTGTCCATCACCATTGCAAACAAGAAAGGGCTCAGAGCCGATCCTTGATGTAATCCTACCTCCACCTTGAACCCATCTGTCATTCCAACCGCACACCTCACCATTGTCACACTTCCCTCATACGTATCCTGCACCACTCCTACATACTTCTCTGCAACTCCTGACTTCCTCATACAATACCACACCTCCTCTCTCGGCACTCTGTCATAAGCTTTCTCTAAATCTACAAAGACACAATGCAACTCTTTCTGGCCTTCTCTATACTTCTCAATCAACATTCTCACAGCAAACATCGCATCTGTGGTGCTCTTTTGTGGCATGAACCCATACTGCTGCTCACTGATCATCACCTCTCCTCTTAACCTAGCTTCTATTACTCTTTCCCAAATCTTCATGCTGTGGCTGATCAACTTTATACCTCTGTAGTTGCTACAGTTCTGCACATCGCCCTTGTTCTTGAAAACCGGTACCGGTATGTTTCTTCTCCACTCCTCAGGCATCCTCTCACTTTCCAGGATTGTGTTAAACAATCTAGTTAAAAACTCCACTGCCATCTCTCCTAAACATCTCCATGCCTCCACGGGTATGTCATCAGGACCAACTGCCTTTCCACTCTTCATCCTCTTCATATTTGCCCTCACTTCCTCCTTGCTAATCCGCTGAACTTCCTGATTCACTATCCCTACATCATCCA
Source organism: Lampris incognitus (assembly GCF_029633865.1). Classification (NCBI taxonomy): domain Eukaryota; kingdom Metazoa; phylum Chordata; class Actinopteri; order Lampriformes; family Lampridae; genus Lampris; species Lampris incognitus. The sequence goes on from NC_079215.1 coordinate 23,805,672, forward strand.
ACCTTCTCTCTCTCTCTCATTTTCTTCATTCATCAGCCCCTCAAAGTATTCCTTCCACCTTCTTAGCACACTCTCCTCGCTTGTCAGCACATTTCCATCTCTATACTTGATTGCCCTAACTTGCTGCACATCCTTTGCAGCTTGGTCCCTCTGTCTAGCCAATCGGTACAAGTCTTTTTCTCCTTCCTTAGTGTCTAATCTGTCATACAACTCACCATACGCCTTTTCCTTTGCCTTTGCCACCTCTCTCTTTGCTTTACGCTGCATCTCCTTGTACTCCTGTCTACTTTCTTCATCTCTCTTACTATCCCACTTCTTCTTTGCCAACCTTTTCCTCTGTATAATTTGCTGTACTTCCTCATTCCACCACCAAGTCTCCTTGTCTTCCTTCCTCTGTCCTGATGACACACCAAGTACCTTCCTAGCTGTCTCCCTCACTATTTCTGCAGTGGTTGTCCAGCCATCTGGCAACTCTTCACTCTTGGCACCCTGTCGTATGCTTTCTCTAAATCTACAAAGACACAATGTAACTCCTTCTGGCCTAATCTATACTTCTCGATCAACATTCTCAAAGCAAACATCGCATCTGTGGTGCTGTTTCGTGGCATGAAACCATACTGCTGCTTGCTAATCGTCCCCTCTCCTCTTAACCTAGCTTCTGTTACTCTTTCCCATATCTTCATGCTGTGGCTGATCAACTTTATACCTCTGTAGTTGCTACAGTTCTGCACATCACCCTTGTTCTTGAAAACCAGTACCGATATGTTTCTTCTCCACTCCTCAGGCATCCTCTCCCTTTCCAAGATTGTGTTAAACAATCTAGTTAACTATCCCTACATCATCCAACCTTCTCTCTCTCTCTAATTTTCTTCATTCATCAGCCCTTCAAAGTACTCCTTCCACCTTCTCAGCAGACTCTCCTCGCTTGTCAGCACATTTCCATCCCTATCATTGACCGCTCTAACTTGCTGCACGTCCTTTGCAGCTCGGTCCCTCTGTCTAGCCAATCGGTACAAGTCCTTCACCCTCCTTAGTGTCTAACCTGTCCGGTCTCTGTTTACCTCGTCCTTATTGTTGCGCAAGCCTTTTGTCACTATATAAAATCAAGTAATTTAGAAGGTGTCTCTAATTGCAGGTAGAAATATTTTATTAAGCCAACTGGCAGAGGATACAGCTTTGTTCTTGAACAATGCTCTACAGGTAAAGCCTGCAATCAAAATTAATGATGTATTTTCAAAAGTTTCAGGTCTCTGTCTAAATTTAAACAAATGTGAGTTATTTGCTTTAAAAAGCTGTGACATAACCTCTATTGATGATATACCTGTCAAGAAAAAGGTTAATTATTTGGGCATTCTTGTAACCAAGGACCAACAAGACAGATGCACTCTTAATTTTAGTCCAATGATTAAAAAAGCGGAAAATAAATTTAATTGCTGGTTACAAAGAGATCTGTCCTTGAAGGGATGTGTCCTCCTATCGAAAGCTGAAGGTATTTCAAGGCTTGTTTATGTTGCATCCTCTCTTTTCCTTGATAACATAACTGCCAAAACGATTGACCAGTTGCTATTTAATTTTTTTTGTGGAAAAATCGTATATATTACATCAGAAAATCTGTAGTTATCAATTCTTGCAAAAATGAAGGTCTTGACTTTTTGGACTTCTCTACCTGCACAACATGTTTAAGATTAACTGGTTAAAGCATTTAAAAAAAATTTTTTTTAAAATGACTCCGCCATGTGGAACTTGAGTCCCAAATTTGTTTTTAACCAAATTGGAGGGTTCCCCTTCCTACTGGTATGCAATTATAACTAATAAAATACCATTTAAACTGTCAAATTTTCACAAACAGGCTTTATTGGCAGGGAAATTAATTTACAAGCACAATTTCTCACCACAACATTATATGTAGAATAATGGGGGTATATTAAATAAAAATGATTATATTTCTGAAGAATTGGTTTGACAGAAACATGTTTTTGGTGAGTCAACTGATTACCCTGGAAGGCCATCTTATGAACTACAATGAATTCATCTCTAATTTAATTTTCCTGTCACAATTAAGGAATTTGGTCTGATAATGGGGGCTATTCCTAATGCTTCTATAATTTTGTGCAAGAGTTGTTTAGTTCAAGAAGATGTTTCTTTGGTTAATCCCTCTGATTCTCCTTGTGGGAAAATGTGTTTCTCACCATCCTGCAAGAATAATAACAAAGCTATTCGCTCTTTGTTTCCGAGTGAGGTTGTCACGAAGCCTTATGTCACTACTAACTGGATTAACTTTGCTAAGAATATTCCTTGGTCAAAAGTGTGGTCATTGACTCACAAATACTTTATTACTAATAAAATAAGCAAGGTTTCCTTTAAAATGTTACATAAATTTTACCCTGCAAAGCATTTTCTCAATAAATTTAAGGCTGATATAAATATAAATTGTTTCTTTTGCTCAGCTCATCCTGAAACTGTGCCCCATCTTTTTTTGGCATTGGTAATATTCTAGGACTCTATGGAAAGATGTTTGAAAATTTATTTGTGACAGTTTATACGTGGATTTTACATTGTTTTATCAATATATTATTTTTGGATTCTTTGCCTATGACAATAAATTTGAAGGAAAGCGCATATATCATAAATCTATTGATTATTTTAGCTAAATTCTATATACATAAGTGCAAGTTTACAAACCAAAGACCTCCTTTTTATTGTTTTTTTTTTATAAAGGTTTTGAGCAGTACATAAAAAAGTATTAATTCTAGAGCCAATAAAAAGGCCCAAAAAAACTGTAATGGCATGCGTTCACTGTAAAATATGTATGTAAATGAATTGTGATCTTAGCTGTTGTGTGTTAAATGTTTTTATTCTATTTTCCTTTTTATTATTTTTATTTTCTATTTGGCCTACCCCCCTGGTATGTTTGTTTGCACTGTCGTCATTCATGCTGTAAAATGTGACATGCATACAATGTTAATTGGCCAGTAAAGGGGAAAAAAATAATGAATGGATGGATTTTATTCATTTGATATTCTTTAATATTCTTTAATTTTATTTCCCCCTCTTTCTTTGGTTTTATGTGTTTGTTGTATGTAGAATTTAGACGTTTCAATTTTTTTTTTAAATTACTTGCGTAGTGCGTGAATTTCAACAGGGTAGTGTTGTCTCAAATCAAGCATGGCCGTTTTGCATTTACCAGAAATGATGACTGCATCATTTTTTTTACTTGCATTTTATTCAGAATTTGTATAAAAAAATCAGCAGCTTAACAAGATACATGTCAAAACAATACAGAGAAATGACTACAAAGAAAAAAAAACAACTAAAAGGGGAAGGGACACTTACATAATATGTAACTACTCTCAAAGTTTTTCTTCTGGTACAGACAAAACTACGTTCTGACTGATGTTTGACAAGTGTTTTATTGTTTTCTTTCACAACTTCAAACACCATGAAAAACAAATGAAATAAAAAAAAGTTTATCATGTTATCAGTGCAAAATTAGTCTCTGTTGGCCAATAGCCATTTCTTAACAAAATACCCTTTAGTGTCCATGAAATTTTAGTTAGCCATGTAGCTTACCAACTAAAACTAGCATCAATGCCGTCTTGAAACTTGCATTCACATTAACTTGTGAAACAATAAACAAATTACACAAAGGTAGAATGATTAACAAACAATCACATACCGTGTGCGCCTTCTGACCAGATAGTCCATGGGCCAGACGATATTTCGGTACACTCAAGGTGGCAAAACTTACTTATAATTTTTGAAAGGATCCATGTCTGTAGATGATATTTTGGTATGATAACCATTCCTGAGTGGCAGCTGTATCACAGTTATCAGCTCATGAAGTTAACCACCCGCTAAACTAAATTGCATTTTAGACGCTGGTGCATATCCTGGTTTAGCCTCATGGTCAGGACATTTTTCAATGTTCTATAATATTGTCTTTGGTATCATTTTAAAGGGGACCTTCTTAGCTTTCATTCAAGCCCTGTTGTGGATATTTCTCACAAATATAGAGGTCACTTGAGCTCTTCAACCCGTCAATAACACACATCTTTCTGCAATGTTCGCCTAAACTATATACTTTCTTTTAGCCCTGGGGCATCTAGGAATATCAGGGTCACAAAACACAAAAACTGGAATACTCACAGGACTGTAAAGATTCAGGAAATGTATAATATACCCATACTATTTCATTGTGTGAGGTGATTGTGAGCCTTAAATGAGAACTAGACCAAAGCCAGTTAGGTCACAAACTGGTCTCTATACATTTGTTTAAATACACAATCAAAATACATGATAAAAAGGAATACCATAGTGAGGTAATGAACTATTTTAATATTTTAAACAACATTGACATTTACATATACTTAGTCAATGATACATGTAATCCCATATCATTAGTGGGTATATGTAATGGTAATGGGTAGGGTAATGGGTATATGTGAATATGGTTACATTATTGTTATCAAGCTCTGGGTAACCAAGTCCAGAATCAACATCCTGTGCATCAATAGACTACTACCACAGTAATACCATCAGAATCATCACACTGTCATTCATCAAACTGCTCGTTTCTCTCATCATCTGACTCCCCAAGTTCAAAGTCCAGTTCTGGACCATCCTGCTGTTTTTGGTTACTGCATGTCTGTAACCTGCACATGTCTGTGCATGGAAGTCCATTTGACAGGCACATGCAGCTTGGCATTTTGCGTGAATGCACACACTTGCATGTTAGCATTTCCAAGACCACATCTGGTGCAGGTGGGGAGCGCATCCAGTAAATGGCCAGCTTGCCTTCATCGTCTGTCCATCCATACACAGTAGGGCTTGGCACCACAGAGTTAGCCTGCAGACAGCACTTCCATATCGCTGCCTGATAGTTGGCTCGTTGACATGCATAAAGAGACAGTCTCTACATGGTGGCAGCTGGCTGGACTCAACCTCTCCCCTTTTGGTGCAGAAGAGCTGGTAACGCAGTTTGTTCACCTCAGCAGTGCTGCTATTAGCAACATACATCCAACAGGTGAACTGCTCAATTTTCTGGAACAGCTCATCACTCACATTCCATGTCTGTCCCAGTTGACTAAAAGTCTCTTGGCAGGAAGTGTGCTTTCTCACTATCTTCAGGGCATTCAGCTTCCCTCGACCAGCGAATGCACTGACAGTGTCGCAGCCTGTGAAGGCATGTAAGCCAATTAGGCTGTCACAGATGCTGTCTCCAAGTGAACTTGCCAGTTTGGTGATGTCGACAAACCGTGTGCGGTTCTGAGTCCCACACTTCTGGTAGATGGGACAGGTGATGTCCTTCTGGAAGCCAAGACAAAGCACCATGACATCAGTGTCCTCAGCTGTGATGATAACTGACTTTGAGTCCGCATTTGCTGCATGCAATGCATGCAGGAGCAGACGAGTGTCAGCTTCTTCATGTGTGGAGTGCAGTTCTGCTGCTTCCTCACACCCATCTTCTGTCAACTTGTAGCAGGTTTCCTCACAGGTCATGTACAACACCTTGCCATGCAGCATAGCTCTGTATCATGGGAGTTTCCACTCTTCCACCAGAAACTTGATGAGACTGGTCTTGTTGGAGGAACTGCACAGAAATTTTCTCCACTGCTGGACGTGGTGTCCCCCTGCAAGATTCTTGTACTGGAGAGTGATGTCTCCACCCCGGTTCAGTCGTTCAGCATCTTTGATCGAAGTCTGGTGATAGACATCAAAAACAACATCAATCCTCCCACTCTGTGCTCCCTCATGGAGGACCTGGGTCAAGGCTGACTCTGCCACCTGTGCAAAGGTTTTGTTGTTGCCATTCATTTTTTGGACCAGGCTCATCCCATCAATGATGGAAGTAGATGGGATTGGGATGTCTTCTGCAGGAGATACATTCTTTTCAAGCTCTCTGGCAAGTGCAGCCTTGTTTGTTTTTCGTAAGGACCCATCAGCATTTGCCAGTGCCCATGGTAGTGGGCCCAATGGGTAGGCAAGGACATCCTTCAGATTCACCTTCCTGCTTTCAGCCACCAGGATCATGTGACTGAAAAGGTTTCTATCTGCCTTCAGAACCACATCCTGTGCTTTCTTTCCATGAGCTTGTTTTGTGCTGACATTGGAGAATGTTTTCAGACTTTGCTTGGTCATCTTGTCGTGGAATTTCACAGGTGGTGGGCCTGCATCTAACCTTGTTTGCTGGAATGCTGGGTAGGCCTCTTCTCCTTTCTCAAGAGCTCTCAAGAGATCTATGGTCACATCAGGTGGAGCCATGTTGCCAGTGGAGAGGCTAACCAAATCAATCTCATCAGGGGACATAGGATTGAGCCAGTTATTCTCCATAAGGTCCATGAGAGACTGGACATCTGCTTCATCTCTCTTGATCCTTGGACTCTGTAGATCTGGATGAGACCATTTGCACCTGCCTTGACCTGTCAGGTCTCTCAGCTGTCTGAGGTACATGCTTCTATACTCAGCTGTGAGATAATATTTGGTCACAGCTCCTGGCTTCAAGCTGAATCCCTTTGTCCCTCCAGCTGTTTGGGTGTCTTTGTTCACCGTTTCTTCTATAGCTTGGTCAACAGGGATTCGGCCAAAGGGATTGGTGGAGCCCAGTTGGACTGAGAAGCCTCCTTCCATGAATTCTGTGTACACATCTGGGTGTGTGATGGGCAGCTCAGACATCTGGGCGTAGTAGTAGGGGAGGTAGCGTGCATAATTCATCCTGTCATAAGCAAAGCACCATGGGATCATTGCTCAAATGCTAGCCACGTGTAGCATCCAGTCTCCCTCTCTGGATGCTCGGATGAGCCCCAACAAGATTTCAACCATGTCCAAATAGGACATCCAGAAGTTCGAGAGGCTGCTGTTTCCACCTCTAAGGAACTCACGGTAGACTTCAAATAGATCCATGATGCGTGTACAAGAGCTGTTCTCGAGGACCTCCTTCAAAGCATGTTGTGAGACTTCTTTCCCAAGGCTGTCAATGGTCTTCAGTGTCTCATTCAGGTGAACCATGTCATTCCTGTGAGTTTCTTCCAACCAGGACAGGAAACCATTCAAGGTCAGTCGCATGAGAGCCTCATACAGGAGCTTGTGTAGTCGCACTGCCCTGTTGTACTTGCGGCCATCCATAACACCAGCAATTGAGCCTTCTGCAATCATGCCAGACTCAATGCAGAGGTCTTTGAGTCCAGCATCTTGGAAACGCTTTCCTATTATTGCCAGCAGTGTGCAGATGGTGTGGAATACCCCAAGCCTAACGATGATATCATGGAACTTGTCATGGTGTTTCCATGTGATCTCGACAGCCTTCGCATACAGGGCTTGGTCAAAGACACAGACAATCTTCCTCAGGCCTAAGCACTGCATGATGCTCAGTGACTGGTTAAGCACCTCGTTGACAGTAGACATTTGTGTCGCCGGAGCATTGATGGTAGGCAGATAGCCTATATTGTCGGGGATGACCGTCATCTCTCCTCGAGTCAGGATGTTGAAGCCTGTCCAGCTGCTGACTGACTGTTCTTCTTGTTGTGACATGCGTGCTAGGACCCAAAGAAGGTTTTTCTCTCTGGCAAGCTTAGTATTGGCTGCAGTATCGGCATCTGACTTTTTGCTTTGTGGTGGCCCTACCCGTTGTCCAGCATTGTAAGTTGGTAACATTGGTGGGGGTCCATCAATGCTTCTCTTCTTTGTTTTGGGAACAGTGGGCATGGGTTGGACAGGAAGTGGGTTGACTGGCTTTGCTTGCACAGCAATCCCATTGACTCTGCGAGATGTTCCCTCACCACTGACAGTTTCTTCAAGACGGTCGATATTGTCCCAGGCTAAAGTTGTGAATATGCCAGGATGGATGTTAGCTGGAAGGGCAATGCCACTCCCTGATGATGAGAGTTTCTGGAGACACAGGGCAGGGTTGATCTCTTCCATCTGTGAATAGGACACACTGTGACCAAGTCGGTTGAGGATGTTTATCAACTCTACATTTCCTGTCAACGATTTGACACTGAATGGCAGAACAATGTGCTTGGAAGGCTTGGTATTTCCACATGTCACTGCATATACTATGTCATGGCCAAATGACTGCAGAAGGCACTGCACTCTCCTGGATGCATGATCAGGATCATTTGAGCCTGTGAGTAGAGAGTACAGGAAGATAATGAGCGACTCTGGAATGGTAGGACATTCTGCTTCTGGTTTGACTTCAGGCGGCCAGGTTTGAGGAACATCTGGACTTTTAATGTCTGCTCTCAATTTGATGGCTGCTTTGGCTATAACATCTTGTGCACTGACACTTTTCAGGGTCTGCAGCTCCCTTTTGAGAGACTGATTTTCTTTGGCAAGTTCCCTCATGGACAAGTTATCGGGATAGAGGAGGAATTTTCCTTTCTCATCAGGGAATATCTGCAAGGCTCCAGCAAACTCACTCTCCAGGTTTCGCCTTATGTGCTTCTTGGTTGATTCCTTGACTTGGGCAATGCCTTGGGAGTTCATTGAAGCTACCAGTCTAGAAGAGAGATCAGTCATTGTCATCACTTGAGGATTGCCAAAAAGCTCCATCCTGATGAAGAGGAACAGCTCATTGTATGCCTTATTCACAGCAGCTTCATACTGGGCTGCAGCATCAGCATCTTCATTGCTGGCAACCTCTCCTTTGGAAACCTCTTCTTTGGTGTAAAGTCTATAGCATGACCTGTGGTAGTGCCCTTCAGCTGCTACAAGGTCTCTACTCACAATGGCAAGGATTCTGCTGTCCCTTTTCTTTGTGGCTGCACTCCTGATCTTTGCATCAGCTCGCAGTTCTCGACACTGCACCAGTACTTCTCTCGTATTCTGTCTCTTGGAATATTTGCTGTTTTTCTGACAAAATATGCACTCTGCATCATAAGTCCTAGATGTACTTGGAGCATGTCGAGCTACTCTCTTAGATTGTTTCTCTTCAGCAGAGACACAACTTTTCTTTTCTTTTGCAAGGAGGCCATCAAGAATTTGCTTCATAGTGAAGATACTGCGACACTTTCTGTGGCAGTAGATTGCTGGAATCTGTCCCTCAGGAATGTCTTTTTCGTATCTGAGCTGCCCTGAGCAGAGTTCTCCATGAGTCGACACTTTGTAGTGAAACCAGCTTATCTGTATCATCAGAACAGTGGATAATGCACTCCACCCGTGGGCGCTTTGGTATTGGGTAAAAACTTGCTTGTTCACCAGTGGCCATATTCAGTCAGTTTTCACCTGCCACATACAAACAAATACATGTAACTTAGGTGTATGAACACTACGAAAACAAAGTTTACTTTGCTTCACCAGTGTCATATTACCATTATTTATCTTACATAGCCACAAATAGATACATTACCTAGTTGCTATGCAACAGCTGTATTTTGTCCACATGAGGCCGCTAAAATCAACACAAGATGAAAGTTCCTCGTAGCCACTTTAACTAATCATATTAACATATACATTAAAAGAACATGCTAACATTATGGGAAATTAGCTTACAATCTTCTCCAGAGTGAGACAAGAAGATAGATACCAGTTTCCTCTATATGTGTTTAGTAGAAAGCTATCTGGCTGCACGTTAGCCTTAGCCTAGCTTAGCACAATGAATGGAAGTACACAGTACTGGTTATCCTTGGTTGTTGGCCAACTAAGAACTGTCCCAGAGTTTAAGCTAGGCTAATCAGTACCAGGGGTGTTGAAATGCTATATTTGTAAAAATCTGGGCAAATACACAATCGTGAGAGGCACAGAAACAGGTTTCCTGAAAGAAAAATGAAATAGCTGCTCATTTGGAAAGGTTATCATGTATTATTTTACTTCTGTTAGTGTACCAAATAAAATGGCACCAGTGAAGTTGTGTCACCTTGGGTGATATCGATATCTGGTCTGACCCATGGACTAACTGGCTTTGGTCTAGTTAGTTTCTTAGTAATAATGCCCTTCTAATTTAAGGTTCACAATCACCTCACACAATGAAATAGTATGGGTATATTATACATTTCCTGAATCTTTACAGTCCTGTGAGTATTCCAGTTTTTGTGTTTTGTGTCCCTGATATTCCTAGATGCCACAGGGCTAAAAGAAAGTATATAGTTTAGGCGAACATTGCAGAAAGATGTGTGTTATTGACGGGTTGAAGAGCTCAAGTGACCTCTATATTTGTGAGAAATATCCACAACAGGGCTTGAATGAAAGCTAAGAAGGTCCCCTTTAAAATGATACCAAAGACAATATTATAGAACATTGAAAAATGTCCTGACCATGAGGCTAAACCAGGATATGCACCAGCGTCTAAAATGCAATTTACTTTAGGGGGTGGTTAACTTCATGAGCTGATAACTGTGATACAGCTGCCACTCAGGAATGATTATCATACCAAAATATCATCTACAGACATGGATCCTTTCAAAAATTATAAGTAAGTTTTGCCACCTTGAGTGTACCGAAATAGGAAATTTTGGGCTCTGGCCCATGGACTAAGAAATTTAGGAGTCATTACTATCTTTTAATGTCGCACTGTTACTCTTCTTTTGCAAAGAAACTTTACTCCGTGTAACTTACGATGGTTCTAGCAATGTGCGCATTTCCTCTCAAATTAGTTAACTTGATCACATGATCAGTATCTTGCCTATTCAACGTAGTGCACTTATCTGAACAGTAGGTGTCATTATTACCCAAAACATTATGAAACCAAAAGTTATTTTTATAAATATTATTTACAATTTGATTACACAACAACACTTATTATACTAAACAAACTATTTCTTCTGGAAAGGTTTTTAAGATATTAAGAGAGAAGCGCATTTTCCTGCTACAGCTACGTAATACTTCATACTGAATCTGGAGTACACTTAGAACATACATGGGCAACTGAAGGCCCATTTTGAGACCCCATTGCAATGAAATAATGGTACTATATCACTCAGGAATGTGGACATTTTGTTTCTGTGTTAAGCTCATTAAATAGAAATGTTGGTATAATAAACTTTGATTACCGGTATATGTGTTATCCTTTTCACTGAATTAGTAGCTATAATTGGTTAATTGAGTGATAGTGACAGGGTTACAGTATCCCACTGGTGTAAGTGCCTGGTCACAATCTGGCCCACTGGTAGTGACGATAATTTTTTTTTCTTCATCTTCTTCTATTATTATTATTATCCTTTTTAATTGAGAATTGCAACCAGGCAGAATATTAACACCAACTTTTGACCGAAATTGTTATCTGCCAAAATATCTGCCGGCTTCTTTGCTCACTTGTCTTCAATTCAATTCAATTTTATTAAAACATGAACATGCTTTTACTTTTACTTGCTTGTGTGTGCCCCGTTTCATGCAACATGGAAACTATGCCACGGGTGACAATCGCAGTCAAATGTTGGTGATAATGATCTGCCCGGTTACAATTGTTAGTGGAAAAAAAAAAACTGGTTGTTCAAGTACGGTGTTCGCCGTAGCAATCGTAACAGCTAACTATTCAGCACTCTACAAACCCCAAAGCCTTAAAAACTCTTAAATGTCTACTACTACTACTACTACTACTACTACTACTCTCAGCTGCTCCTGACTCAGGGGCGTCAGTTTGTTTTGAAAAGTGCTTGGGACATTTACCATGAGCACCAGTGAGTTTTGAAACGTGCTGGGGACTATGATGGGTTCGACATGTTCACACCTTTTTTCAGTGGGCTGGCCACATAATGTCTATCAATGTACACAGCCTTTAAAAGCTACACCTTTTATGTGTTACGATACTGTCACGTCAACCTGCTTAGCCTAAATGGATGACATAGCCTACAAAATGGTGCGTCACTCATTCTTGTGTTTTGCTTACTGTCATTTAAAACAATAAAAAGTGTGTTGTGTTCTGTTTATATGGATATTAATTTTACCCTCTTGCAACACTAGGTGGTGCTATGTTAATATGCTGTTTCCTGTTTTGATGTGAAGAAGAGAATGTAATGATGGCTGCCTACATGATCCTTGAGTTAAGTAAACGTCCGTTCTAAACCGACCTCCCTCCTTGTGACTGTGCACCATCCAACACTACAAACTGGCGACGAGTGAACCCAAAGATTGTTTTTATGCTTTTGGCTGATATTTTCTGAAAATGGCTATGAATGTGCCTTCTCCCGCGATGTTCCTGCCTTGCCCGGGCGAACCTGCAATGCCATTCAATACATGGCTCTGGATGTTCAACAATTACTTACTGGTGATCAATGCAACTGGAAATGCTTGGCCTGAGGCTCGCAAGAGCTGTTCTGCTACATTGCCTGGGCACTGAAGGACAACGGATTTTTTACACATTACCAGATATGGGTGAGACATTTTCTTCTGCTGTTACCGCCTTACAGGCTTACTTTACACCTAAGACCAATGTCGTTGTTGAACAGCATATTTTCAGGAAGCGGACACAGGCACCGCATGAGACTGTTCTGCAGTACGTTGCTGCTTTACGTGAACTGGCTACTAAATGTGACTTTGCTGATAAAATGGATGAGATGGTCTGCGACCAGTTAATTGAGCATGTAGTTAGCCACCGTATAAGAGTGAGACTGCTACTTGAACCTGATCTAATGCTAGATAAGGCCATCACTATAGCAACACAGATTGAATCTGCTACTGAACAAGCTAAAGCAAAGGCACCAGATCACAGTGTCCCAGTACAGGCTGTACAGTCAAGGTCAAGTGCCTTTAGGAAGCGGGACAGACAGCCCTCCCACTCAGCTGAGCCACCTACTTCTTCACAGCCTGCATCACCCCACTCCTGCTTCAGATGTGGCTCTGACAGTCACTTGGCTAACTCTCCACAATGCCCAGCTGCAAATGCCACTTGCAATGCATGCCACAAAGTAGGACACTTTGCTTGTGTCTGCAGATCTGCTCAAACCCAGCCTGTGCATGAGGTTGAACTCCCTGAACTGACAGTGCTCTACTTAGAAGATGCTTACTATGCTCCAAAGAAAATTCTGCGCAATGTACATGTCCACACATCAATTACTCCTGCCCAGGAAATTGAACTAGTTGTGAATACAGGTTCAGCAGTATCCATGATGCCACACTCTACCTACGACAAGTACTTCAGTACCACACCACTGTCTGCACCTGTTGTTTGCCTTGTGTCACACAACCGGTCTTGCATACCTGTTCTGGGGTGCCTACAGGCTCAAGTGAGTAGAGACGACATCACTGCCCCTGCCACGTTCTTTGTAGTGGATAAAGGAACCCCACTGCTCGGGATGGACCTGATGACTGCTCTACACCTCTGTATCAGTGGGAATACCGTCCTTCCCTCTTCTGCTCCAGCTACATCTGCTCCGGTGATGACCACTGCTCTCACCACTCCTACTGCCCCTGCCATCAGCTGTGCAAAGGACTTTGTGCATCGAGTTAAGATTGACCCTACTGTTAAACCAGTGTACCAAAAACTATGTCGTCTGCCTCAGGATGCTGTCTCTGCTGAGCTGGAGCACCTACTGGAAGCGGGTGTCATAGAGAAGGTTGATGCCTCTGCCCGGGTGTCCCCGATAGTGGTTACACAAAAGAAAACAGGTGGAATCCATATGTGTGTGGACCTCTGTGAACCAAATGTGGCCGTGATTACCGACTGTTACTCACTGTCACACATGGATGAGTTGCTCTCCAACCTGCGGGGAGCAAAAGTGTTCTCTACGATCAATTTGGCAAGTGCGTACTACCAAGAGTCATTGCATGAGGACAGCAGAGACCTCACGGCATTCATTACACATGAGGGCCTTTTCAGATTCTGTAGAGTGCCATATGGTTTGGCATCGCACCCTCTGCCATCCAGAAAATTATGGCCACCATCCTCCAGGGCCTGCCAGGTGTTCAAAACTATTTGGATGACCTGATTATTTATGGTCCTACCACTGCTTCACATAACCAAAACCTCGAGAGCATTCTGCAAAAGCTAAAAGAGGCCAGTTTGGTGCTTAATGATGATAAATACCACTTCAACCAGCCCTCCCTCCGCTTCCTTGGACATGTCATCACTGCAGATGGTATCCTACCAGTCAGAGAGCACACCGACACAGTCCTGAAGGCTCCTGCTCCAACTGATGCTGCTTCCCTCACACTTCGTATTGACCATCAGGCACTCACCACGCTACTTACAACACAGGGCATTGGACGTGCTGGGATGCGTATCCCCCGATGGTCCGCATGCCTTCTCTGCTTTGACTATAATGTCATCTACTGACCTGGCTCCCAAAACTTCACAGCTGACTGCCTTTCACGCCTTCTCCTACCTGGCTCTGCTGACCCTGCAATGGATGTGGAGCCCGAGATAGTTGCCCAGATCTCCTATACACTCAGCTCCTTGTCGGTGGCTGAGTTTGAAGCAGCCTGCTCTACTTACCCTGCAATGACTGCACTGCGTGAACAGCTCAACAGGGGATGGCCTCTTTCAATAAAAGCAGTGAATCAAAATCTAACAGCCTACCACAAGATCAGAGATGAACTCTAAGTCAAGCACAACTATGTCCTCAGAGGCAACCGCCTTATTGTACCAATTACCTTACGTCATACACTGGTCACTCTGGCCCACGACAGTCAGAGGGGATTGTACGCACTACGCAGCACCTGCAAGACTTTTACTGGTGGCCGAAGATGGACTCTCAGGTCCAAGCCTGCATAGCCACATGCATCCCTTGCAAGTCTAATGATAAAACTGCTAAGCCTCGTTCCGCACCCCTACAACCAGTACCTCTGCCAGATGGCCCATGGAAAAAGCTAGGTCTTGACATAGTAGGGCCTTTTGAGACAGCTGTGCCTGCCTGCCATTGTGCTATTACGCTGACAGACTACTACTCCAAGTGGCCTGAGTTGGCCTTTTCCCACAATGCAACAACTGCTGATGTAATACAGTTTCTTACGTCTGTTTTCAGCAGACACGGTGACCCAGAAAGCATCGTTAGAGACAATGGAGCTCAAGTGACGTCGGCAGCCTTCGCTGAGTTTCTTGAGAAAAGGGGCATCCCCCACAATCAGGTATCAGTCTACTATCCAGTGGCCAACGGGGCCTTTGAACGTTTCCACCGTGTTCTGAAGAGCTGCATCCAGACTGCAATCCAGCAGTCTCAGCCATGGAAAGAGGCTGTGTTGGATTGGCTACACGTCTACAGGGCCACTCCACACACCCCCACTGCCGTCTCACCGCATAAACTGCTTTATGGCAGAAGAATGCACACTAAACTGGACATACTGCCCCCGCAACCTACTTTGACAGCACAGGGTGACTCTGTGCCCAGAATGGTCCAAGAAAAACAGGCCAAGATGAAGCGCTACACTGACTCCAAACGTGGAGCCCGCGTGCCTCTCTTTCAGGAGGGAGAGAGGGTTAGGATAAGAGTACCTCACCACGTTCCCAAAGCACACCCGAGATTCAGTGGACCAGTGACTGTGGAAAAGAAGGTAGGCACAAGCACCTTCTTGCTTAGCGGTGGGAAAAAAATGGAATGCATCCCACCTGGCTCCCTTCCCTGCTGCAGCTGAGTATGAACTTGTCAACAATTCTGCTCCAAAATCACATCACACACACATTCCCCACATCCAGCCACGTGCAAAAAACAAGCCTAGTTGCCATAAGGACTATGTCCCATATTGAAAGTTTGACTGTAATTATGAGCCATTGGATGGCTAGAAAAAGGCATGGGAAAGAGAAAAAAAAAACAATATTACAAGCAAGCCTGTTATAAGGGAAACATACTGTTGACAAATCTTTGTTTGATGTATACTCTGGTTTTGAAAAATTGACCATGGCCTAGAGAGAAAGATAGTATCAGAAATAAATGGTAAATGAAACGTAATGTTATTGTAGGATTAGAGATGTTAAGGTATATTGTTTGATTGATTACAGAATCTTACTGATGCTGGTTTGGCAGTAACATTCTTTTACAGAGACAGGCGATGTGTTCCGTTTATACTGATATTCATGTTACCCTCTTGCACCACTAGGTGGTACTATGTTAGTATGCTGTTTCCTGTTTTGACGTGAAGAAGAGAATATAAAGATGGCTGCCTACAGGATCCTTGAGTTAAGTAAACGTCCGTTCTAATCCGACCCGCGTCCTCGTGATTGCGCACCATCCAACACTACATAGCGTAAGAAATCCGCATAACAGACATGTTTAAGCCTGTCAAGCACACCAGCATGTTTCCCAAATACCGGGACCTTAGACCTATGTGCATCACTATACCAAGCCATAATTGTAGCACATTAAAAACAAGAAATGTTGACATCAGTGCCAACGAGAACAACGTTGCCACTGGTAGCGCTCATCCACAGTCAGCCCCCAAACACAATGACATTAGACACTAATAGCCAAGGGTACTTACAGTCCCTTTCCCAGAGGCGAATGCAAGCAAAGGACCGAGTAACTTATGGTTCGGGATACCAAAATTAATAGTGTTATTTTTCCTGCCCCGGTGTTCCAATATGAAAATCATCTAGCCTTGCTATACGCAACGCTCTGTGACTGTAAACTAAATAGCGCTGTATTTCTCTAATTGTTGCCTGTAACACATACCCAGTTTAGCTAACGTTAGCTATCTACCACCAGCTACTTCCAGTTGCCTGTAGAGTTTAGCAGCTAATAGCTAGCATTGAAATAACCCCAACAGTTGAGCAAATACGCACCGAACTTAGCTAACACCAGCAAAGTTTATTAATAAACACGTCTTACCTTTAAATGGTCCTCTAAAATTCTCCATGTAGCACTGTGTTCTTTTGCGTCCATAGTTATTTTCACAATAAGTTGCTTGATTACTTTCCGAAAGTAATGCGGTTTTCAGACGCAGACTGAAGAAAATGGCTTGCTTCCGTGCGTGTTGCTAGGGTCATCTCATCAAAGGTCATGCGTACAATTCCACCTGTCACGGACTTGACGTCAAATCATAAATGTGTGAATTAAGTCATCATTACCACTACACTGCCGTTATCTGACCAAATTCATGAAAAAAGTAATAGTCACGAATGAAAACTGTGTTATTATTTTTTTGACAAAAACTGACGATCTACAATCAGCCATGCACTGGCGAGGTCCTTCGTTTTAGCAGGTCTCTCGTGTTAGCTAACGTTAGCTATATTATCCTAGCTTAGCTAAAATAAGCTGCGTTGACCAACGCCTTAACTTCAAACTGTTCAATGGGCCACTTCTCAATGACTGAACTGAAGCATACAGTTCACCTCAACGGGGCCGTGCCTATAGTCCCCGGGTCCTATATTCCCCTTTCGAAAAAAAAGGGTCCCATATTCCCCGTTTTCCCCTAAAAAGGTCCTATAATCCCCGTTGCAATAGACACCGGGGAACATAGGACCCTCTTTTGGAAAAGGGGTCCTATAATCCCCGCTGTTTCCAGGGGAACATAGGACCTTTTTCCAAATAAAGGGTCCTATATTCCCCGCTATTGCCAATCGAGGAACAAACCGGGGAACTTAGAACCCTTTTTGCAAATTATTTCCTTAACGGGTCCAAAATAATAAAAACTGGGGTCATGGCTGAGATGTAGGCTACGACAATCTATTCCTCCGCTGATTAAATTAGGCCGTATTACCATTGTTGGCTGTTGTATATCGCAGGCCACCTTGAGTGCGTATCCAAATTCGGCCTATAGAGGAGGCTATAATTTGCTTTATTGTTATTTCTTACCGATATTTACTGCAGTAGGCCTAGTTAGTTGGCTCTCCGGCTCAGCATGGACAGTCGGCAATCAACGCAAGTTTGTCTTGCAGTAGGCCCGCCAACCAGTATAACCAGTAGCCATTTCCACCTTCACTCAAAGTTCAATTTGCACAGCACTGGACACTTCAGCCACTTTCTTGTTACTTTGCAGTTCGTTTTCCATATTAAATCACTTGGCAGACTTTCTTTCAAAAAGACTTTAATGATGAACTTTTTAGGCAGAGAACTTAGACCAGGACTTGGAATTTAGGACCAGCACAAAGTATCCATCAACGGGGGCCGCCTACCTTACACAATAGGCTAATTGCCTAATAATAATAATAATAATATGTGCTTCTCAAAAAACTAAAGGCTTGTGCAGGTGCTAAACCAAAAACATGAATCAAAGACGAACATCAAAGGATGTAAGGTAACACTCACCAAATGGTAAAAAAATAACAGAGGCAGTCCTCTATTTCACCATTTTATTGTCTGGCATCAGTCATTAAGGTTTCCGAAGAAGACCACCCGGCCAAGTTAATGACTGATGCCAAACAATGAAATGGTAAAATAGAGAATTGTGTCTTCTTTTTTTTTCATTTGATGAGTGCTACCTTACATCCTTTGATGTTCTTCTTTAATAATAATAATAATAGTAATAGTAATAATATCAATAATAATAATAAGAAATAATACATAATAATAATAATAACAGCCTAATAATAATAATGATAATAATAATAATAATAGCCTAATTATAAAAGAGGCCTAATAACAAATAACAATTACAGGCATAATACTATCAATAGTAACACTGATAATAGGCTATTAATAACAAAATGCTTCTAGTAAAAGCTTGGCTGAAAAAGGGTTGGTCTATGGCAGAAGCCCCCCAGAAAAGGCATGGTCTAAAACAAAAATCTCCAAGGCCTAACTAGCCTACAATAAGGCTTTTTTCTTCTTCAAAAAAGCAAAATGAGTAGTCCTAGTCCATTAGGCTACTCAACAAAGAGGGGCTAAAACCCTGGATTTGACGTTGCCGACGCTGCAGGACCCTTTGCGCATTATAGATCCTTCTGATTGGGACTGTTGGCTCCCTCGCAACTTCTGCAATCATCCCCTGTCAGAATTCTGCACGGTGCACCATTTCTCCGTCAGGGGGATGCACGTGTTCCCCAACATCGTGCACAATAATGTTAGCATCCACGTCCTCCACTTCAAATCTATTTGTGATCAGTGGCACTCTACAGTTCCACCTCCAGCACCTCCATCTAATGGTGGCTTGATTGATGCGGTGCTTCTGATATCTGAAGTTCTCATGTACCAACACTTTGCCCCCTCGATCACCATCCATAACTATCGCCATTGTGTGTCTTCTTGTAGGCTAGTAAGCACATGACAGAGTCCACGAGTTATCGCCGATAACAACCGATTGTTGCAAATTGTTGCAAGTTGGCGGGCAGTTTAGACATTGGTGAATATTGATCATGTGATTTAGAACGCCAGGAAACTTGCGTGCAGATGACCACACATCCACGACAAGTCTTAAATATTTCCAAACTCGAAATCATGTGTGCATTTGGCTATTTATAAATTATTTTTCGAGCAATCTGTGTTTTGTGATTCAGCTTTAGCGTTGTTGATTAGCCTTTCATTCATATTTTGTCAAAAAGGCGTATTCATTAGCCTAGGCCTAGGTCCCGTTATTTCTGTAGCATACAGCATCTTAGACTCTTAAGAGACCAGGCAGATATTGTTATTATTTTATTGTTATTACCATGCTATATTAGCCTACTTTATAATTATAAATATTTCAATTATCCAATTTTTAGCATTTCTGATATAAGGCTATATTGTTATTATTATTATTATTATCATCATCATCATCATTATTATTATTATTATTAGGCTATTATTATTATCATTATTATTGTCATTATTATTATGTTATTATTATTATCATTACAATTATGATGCTTAAAGGGCCTTACTGAGCAGATGGTTTCTATCTAATATCTGTCAGATGCTTTTCCCAATAAGCTGGTGTGGTTATGATGGGAACGACGGCTTTCTGGGGAACATAGAAGAAGTGGGTCGGAATTGGCCTATCGTCGATATCAGCTAGCTTTCGCAGGAGTCTATCCCTGGTATAATGCGCTAGACCTCTGGGAGATGGACTGCTGAGGACGGAACACAACACCTATCCTCAGCTCCCAGCACTTCTCGCACAACGTGCTACTCATATGCTGAGTTGGCGGCACCCGGGATCGAACTCACGACCTTGCGATCCATAGGCGAGAGCTCTACCGACTGAGCTATGCCCGGGTACAATTGCCCAAGGAACATAGGCTTACTATATTACATTCAGACACAGACGAGCCAGCTCACCTACTCGGCGAGGCGCATTTTCCTCAATAAGTGACACATTTCGCGCATAAATATCAGAGAACTACCGGGGTGGGTTATGCGCCCAAATATAGGCTATAGCCTAATAAGTTGACATTGGTGTAGTGTCGAAAGTTTCCACATACTTTAGCCAACCTGGACTTTGTGAATTCGTTTTTGTGATATAAAAATAGAAATCGTATGATTCATTGTCTTCTTAATAATCTGCCCTAAATAATGCATTATTGAAAATGCACTTTTTGCGCCAAACAGCGTCAAACCTGCTGACCGGGGAACATAGGACCTTTCTTTATAAAAAGGGTCCTATGTTCCCCGGGTGCCCTAGGGGAACATAGGACCCTTTTTATAAAGAAAGGTCCTATGTTCCCCTGCACATACAAAACGGGGAACATAGGACCCATTTGGGGAAAAGTGGGGAATATAGGGCCCTCTGTATACAAAAAGGTCCGATATTCCCCGGTCTCATACAAAGCGGGGAACATAGGACCCGGGGACTATAGGACCCGGGGACTATAGGGGGGACCCCGAAAATTCCATAGTTATGTCTATGGCTTACCAACATTCGTGGCAGAGACAGACCACAAGCTGTTAATAGCCATCATCAAGAAAACCTCAACGAGAGGTCACCGCGAATTCAAAGACTGATAATGAAGCTACAACGCTATGATTTTGACCTGATCTACACACCGGGTAAGGACATTGTGCTTGCTGATGCTCTGTCTAGGGTGACGACACAGAATGAAGCATGCAGTGGGAGCTCCACAAAGACGGATGTGACTCTCCACGTGAACCTGATTACTGAATCACTACTTGTGTCTGACATGAAATCCAAGCAGATTGCAGCTGAAACAGAAAAGGACACAGGCCTACAGAAAGTCATCAAGAATTTGAATGAGGGTTGGCCTAGAGGTGCATGTCAACAGTATTACAAAATCAGAGCTGAACTGAGCGTCGTCAACAGACTTCTACTCAGAAAAAAACAGAATTGTCATTCCTCAGTCACTGAGACCAGAGATGCTGAAAAGACTGCACGAGGGGCACCTTGGTATGGAAAAATGCAAGAGAAGGGCCAGAACAGCCGTTTATTGGCCACGAATCAATGCAGACATCGACAGGCTGGTCTCAAGCTGTGAGACCTGTCTGAAGTATCACCTAAAACAGCCAAAAGAGCCAATGGCAATCACAGACCTACCAGACAAGCCGTGGCAGAAAGTTGGGACTGACCTGTTTCACCTGGATGGAAAGAATTACCTGCTGGTGATTGACTACCTGTCAGATTATCCAGAGATGGCGCTGCTTCCCAGCATATCTGCCACTTGTCTGGTTAGACACATGAAGTCAATATTTGCAAGACATGGAATCCCACAGATCGTCCACAGTGACATGGACCATGCTACAGCAGCAAAGAGTTCCAGGACATCGCCAAAGAGTATGATTTTTGACATGTGACCTCAAGCCCACTGTATGCCCAGTCAAATAGTAAAGCAGAAAAAGTAGTTAACATAGTCAAACAGCTGCTCAAGAAAGCTCAAGACAGCTGCTCAGATCCATATCTAGCTCTGTTGAGTTACCGACCTTTGCCGCTTGAACATGCCAAGTCTCCTGCTGAGATTCTGATGGGACGTAGGCTACACACCACGCTTCCCTGCTCTGAAGAGCAAAAGATGCACAAAGAGGTGAAACAGAATTAAAAGCATCTGTGAAAGAGACAAAAATCAAACTATGACAAGTCATCGAGAAGCTTAGTGCCACTGGCAAGACATGACACAGTGAGACTCGAAGATTCCAACAGCTGAAATAAGAAAGCCACTGTTCTGAAGGAAGTAAGTCCAAGATCCTACACAGTCAGAACAGGTGATGGTCAAATCCTGAGGAGGAAGCGAAGGAGCTTGCTGAAAACACGAGACACTGCAAGAACAAACAAATGAAGAAGATTCAACCTGCACCGCATCCGCTGAACCGCCTGCTGAGCAGAGACACACATCACCTGCACACTCACCTGTGCTGAGAAGATCCACATGCAAGATCAAAGCACCTGACCGGTTGAATCTGTGTGTGTGAAAAAAAAAGAAAAAAAACTGAGCTGTATCCTTGTGAGTTGTCTTGAAAGAAAGACTGAAATCAAACATGAACACTTAGTAAAAGGAACCTTGTTATGCTGTTAAAAATATATATGCTTGTTTATGCTACTGAAAAAAATGTGCATGCTTGTGGGTGACAGGAATGTTTTTATTACAGTTTGAAGTTGCTACTAAAGCTAGGTGAATAGTTTGTTTGTGTATAGCTACATCTAAAGGAAAGGGGATGTGGTGATAGGAGTTAATACTAATATTTATACCAATACTTACCACCTGAGGGCAGTAGCCACAAACGTACCTACCTGTAAGCTATAACAGTATTGTCTTTAGTAGTCTGTAGGATTCTGGCAGAAGACACCACACAATACTTGATGCACATGTTAGCTGAGTTGTCACAGTACTTTGATAAATAGTTGTAATTGTTGAACCCAAGTTTCTTCATTTATAATAAGAAACATTACAGGGACAAAATAGGCCATGACAAAAAGTGGTGGGGACATGCCCTCAGCGTCCCCAGCGTAACTGACACCAAAGCGGATTATCCGTTTCCATTTCTTCCTGTCCTCTGCATCTTCCTCTGTCACACCAGCTACCTGCATGTCTTCCCTCACTACATCCATAAACCTCCTCTTTGGCCTTCCTCTTTTCCTCTTCCCTGGCAGCTACATATTAAGCACCCCTCTCCCAATATACCCAGCATCTCTCCTCCACACATGTCCAAACCATCTCAATCTTGCCTCTCTTGCTTTGTCTCCAAACCGTCCAACCTGAGCTGTCCCTCTAATATACTCATTCCTAATCCTGTCCTTCTTCGTCTCTCCCAGTGAAAATGTAAGCATCTTCAACTCTGCTACCTCCAGCTCCGCCTCCTGTCTTTTCGTCAGTGCCACTGTCTCCAAACTATATAACAGCTGGTCTCACAACCATCTTGTAAACCTTCCCTTTAACACTTGCTGGTACCCTTCTGTCACAAATCACTCCTGACACTCTTCTCCACCCACTGTACCATGCCTACACTCTCTTCTTCACCTCGCTTCCGCACTCCCTGTTACTTTGGACAGTTGACCCCAAGTATTTAAACTCGTATGCCTTCGTCACCTCTACTCCTGGCATCCTCACCATTCCACTGTCCTCCCTCTCATTCACGCATATGTATTTCGTTTTGCTCCTACTGGCTTTCATTCCTCTTCTCTCCCGTGCATACCTCCACCTCTCAACCTGCACCCTATTCTCCATAGTCCACGGAGACTCCTGCCTGATCTCGTCCGTCAACTTGTCCATCACCATTGCAAACAAGAAAGGGCTCTGAGCTGATCCTTGATGTAATCCCACCTCCACCTTGAACCCATCTGTCATTCCAACCGCACACCTCACCACTATCACACTTCCCTCAGACATATCCTGCACCACTCCTGTAAATGACCCATATAATTTTGTCATAATATTATTACAGTAAGAGCTAGCCTCTTCATGAACCCCGCCACCATGCTGCCAGAGGAGGTCTATGAGGACGAGCCACGGAGCTAAGTTGCTACTAGTCTACAAGGGACAATTCATCGGGCGTCTTGGCGCCATTTCATCGGGCAACTCGGCGCCATTTTACGGGTCTTCTAGACAAAGGAACTCTACTCTCATCAGGCAGCTGGCTTGAAGGTTGGTGTGACGGCCAGGCTCTAAAGGTATGGAACATTTCATTGATTGATAAGGAACAATTCATCTTCACTGAGAACATTGATAAACATATGGTTTGAGAAGAAAAGGTTTAAGAAGAAAAAGACATCAACAACAATGGACATTTATTGAATTTGATGTTTCTCAATGTGAAGCTGATGGGACTTTATAGAACAAATAAGTTCACACAAAGTAACAAGTGAATCAAGTGACTTTGTTTATTGACTGTTATTATTATTACTATCCATTTACTGATCATCCTTCCTGTTGACTGTGAAAAAAGGGGAAAAAATGTTTAATGCGTGATTTATACAGTCTGAATGGTAACTGAATGTTGTATTCAGTGGAGAGATTGATATTATAACCTTGCAGTCAGTAATATAACAGTCAGCCTACAGTAATAGGCTCTAGTCCTCTAAGCAGTCTGTAGCTATACCAGGTTCTCTGCTCCTCTCTTCGGGTAGTCTATGGGCTATAGTAAAGGCAAACAATTCATTACATCACATTTATCATGGCAGAATTGAATATGACCGAAACAGAGAATCCTGCCCCACAGTCAGAGCTAGAGAATCAGATAAATAGACTACAGCTTAAAATTAGTAAGCTACAAGAGGCTCTCAACGAAACGCTAGAGACTACCGAGATAGAACACTTAGAGAAGGAAATTCAAACTAAGGAAGAAACACTAAGTAGCCTCCAAAGTCAACTTGAAAGAACAAAATGGGGATAGCCTCCGACGCTCGACTCGAGTGAAGATCTCGACTCCTAAAATGCGTGAACTGCAACAAGAGGAGGTGAGGAAGAAGGAGAGAAAGCTCCTCTCAGCGTACGAAAAATGGAAGAGTCGAGCTCGTGAGTCAAGAGAGCGGCTAATGAAAGACCTCAAGGAAACTGAGCTGGCATCTCTGCTTGATACTTTGGAGAAGGATAAAGAGGCTGTGTTGAACACCTATAATGACATACGAGGTCACTTCACACCCTCAGCCGCAATGAGAAGCCGTGTTGATGCATGTCAGGCAGCTACAACAGAGATTAAGAAAATCGCCTACGAGAGGATTGTAGACATCGATTTAGATTTTGATGCAGAACAAGCACAACGACGTCTCAAGGAGCTACTCAAGGGCGGCTATGCGCGCTCAATCTATGGATCCACTGTCTCAAGAGTGTCAAAGTCAGTCCACAGCCACGAAGGCAGCACTTTAACAGTCAAACGTGTGGACGCGGCAGCAGAGCTTGCAGCAAAGGCAGCGGAGTTCGAAGGGTTGCTTGGACGTCTACAGGCAAAAAAGGACTTAAGGGCTGCACGGGCCAGACTTCAAGTCTATAACCAGGGAACATCACAGGGCGGCAGTGTCCACTCTAATGATCCTGAAAGAAATCTTCACGGCTCCCCAGCTACCAGCAACCAAACCCTCAATATAACGGCATCGTCACCTGACGTAAACGTGTCGTCCCTCACCCGGGCCCTCCAAGATAGTATAGCCCTGAATAGACTTCCAATGCCAGAGCCATCGGTATTTAATGGCGACCCCATTCAGTTCATTGAGTGGAGAA
Source organism: Lampris incognitus (assembly GCF_029633865.1). Classification (NCBI taxonomy): domain Eukaryota; kingdom Metazoa; phylum Chordata; class Actinopteri; order Lampriformes; family Lampridae; genus Lampris; species Lampris incognitus. Next base: position 23,831,047 of record NC_079215.1, read on the forward strand.
CTTCATTCATGTCACTCATTGACTCAAAGGCCATCTCCTCAGCAGACAAGCTTTACTACTTGAGGAAATATGTAGGCGGCCCAGCTCGTAAGACACTGGAAGGGACCTTCTACAGAAACGACGGCGAGTCTTACAAGGACGCATGGAGCAAACTGAATCACCAATACGGACAGGCCTTCGTCATACAGAGAGCCTTCAGAGACAGGCTCACAAAGTGGCCAAAAATCCAACCAAGGGATGCAGAGGGACTTAGAGACTTTTCCGACTTCTTGAACGCCTGCCAAGACGCAATGTCTCATGTGAAAAGCCTCGACATATTGAACGACTGTGAAGAGAACATGAAGCTGGTCCACAAACTGCCAGACTGGGCAGCATCTCGATGGAACAGGAAGGCTACGGAAGCCTTGGACAGGAATCAAGAATTCCCCAGCTTCAAGGACTTCACCACCTTCATGGCAAAGGAGGCAGCGATCGCATGCAATCCGATCACCTCACCTTATGCCTTACGCAACTCCGAGTCTAGCACAGCGAAACCGAATAACAGGGACCCTAAGAGGAACAAGGCGAGTGTTCTGAGTACACAAACTGAAACGGACAGTGACAAGCAAAAGCCAGCCAGCGGAAAGAAAAAAACCCCCTGTGCGTTCTGCCAAGACAGTCAACACGGGCTACATGCATGTCCCAAGTTCATCGCCAAGACTCTGGAGGAGAGAAGAGAATTCGTGAAAGAGAACAAGCTCTGCTATGGCTGCACCAAACCCGGCCATAGTGCGAAGGACTGTCGACATAGACATACCTGCAACACCTGCAAAGGCAAACACCCCAATGACAACCACGTGAAAAGGGAACCGTCTGCAGCTCGGGAAAACACTCCCCCAAGCAACGCTAATGAATCAGAAGCTGCCGCGACTGCAATGTCACATGCCGTCACGACTGGACAGTCTACCAACACATCGATGATTGTGCCCGTATGGGTGTCGTCCAAGAACAACTCAGGAACAGAAAAACTTGTATACGCCCTGCTGGATACACAGAGTGACACCACATTCGTCGACCAAGAAGTTAATGACAATGATAGGACGTGACACTATCGTGAAAAGCCAACGAGTCTCGGGGCTTCGTGTGCGCGGTTACAGATCTTCCCTCCACATCGACCTTCCTCCTGCCTACGCTAAGGACGGTATACCCACATTCCTACAAGTGAAACAGCCAGACAATGGAATCATCTCTCCGCAGTCATAGACGAGATTCCACCGCTGCAAGATTGTGATATTGGTCTTTTAATAGGATACAACTGTGCGAGGGCAATGGCACCAAGAGACGTAATAGCAGGAGGAACTGAAGAGCCTTACGCAATCCGAACCGACCTTGGATGGAGCATCGTGGGTTGCTCTTCACCGTGCCTTGACACTCCAAGCGTGGCGAGACAGTGTTTCCGGGTAGCTGTGAAGGAGCTCCCGCCAGTCACCCCTGCAGATGCTATTCGCATTCTGGAGTCCGACTTCAAAGATGCCAAGGAGGATGAAAAGACGGTGTCCCAGGAAGATATCTTGTTCCTGGACAAACTCAAAAACGGCATCCAGAAGAACAGTCAAGGTCACTACGAAATGCCCTTACCTTTTAAGGAGAGACCCAACCTACCTGACAACAAACAGCTTGCCATCGTTCGTCTCAGCAATCTGAAGAGGAAGCTGTCAAAGGATGAAAGATACAAAGAACAGTACATCAAGTTCATGGAGGATGTCATAGAAAAGGGTGACGCAGAGGAAGTACATGATGATGTGAAGGAAGGAGAAAAATTGTACATACCTCATCATGGTGTCTACCACGCCAAGAAGCCAGACAAATTGCGCGTGGTATTCGACTGCTCTGCCAAGTACAAGGGAACCAGTCTAAACGATCATCTGCTCACCGGACCCGACTTGATGAACAATCTCAATGGTGTTCTCCTTCGCTTCCGACTGCATTCTAATGCGTTGATGTGCGACATAGAAAAGATGTTTCACCAATTCCACGTGAGCGAGACGGATCAGGATTACCTGCGCTTCCTGTGGTGGAAGAAAGGAGATCTCAGCACGCAACCTCAAGAGTACCGAATGAGGGTGCATATCTTCGGTGCTGCCTCATCGCCTGGTTGCGCAAACTACGGCTTGAAGTACCTGGCTACTGAGAACAGAGACCTATACCCCCTATGTTCACAGTTCATTCTGAGAGACTTTTATGTCGATGACGGTGTCGCAAGTATGGACAGTACAGAGAAGGCTATTCAGCTCGCTCGAGAAGCCAGATAACTTTGTGCCCTGAGTGGCCTTAGACTCCACAAATTTGTGTCCAACGACAGAGCTGTAATAGAAAGCATACCGTCATCTGAACGTGCATCAGAAATCAAAGATCTTAACCTTACCTTGGATGACCTTCGTTCAGAAAGAGCGTTGGGGATCCAATGGCACATCGAGTCAGACTGCTTGAAGTTCAACGTCAATCTCAAGGATCAACCTGCAACACGCCGAGGTATACTGTCTACGGTTGCCTCCTTGTATGACCCCCTAGGGTTTGTCGCCCCATTCTTGCTCATCGGAAAGGGAGTACTGCAGGAAATGTGCAGACATGGAACGGGTTGGGATGATCCTCTGACTGATGAACTTCGCCCACGGTGGGAGAGATGGAAAAATGACCTTACCAAGATGGAGAAGATAGATATTCCCCGGAGCTATGCACCTGCAAACTTTGGGAGGGTCACCAGACAGGAGTTACACCACTTCTCCGATGCAAGCACGACTGGCTACGGACAGTGTTCATATCTTAGACTCAGAAATGAATGGAGGTTGGGTAGAGTTTTAGAGACTGTAGTAGATAGAGATGGACTGGATAGGAGGGTGAAGATCTGTCTAGGGGATAGAAACCTAGGCAAAAAAGGTGAACAGCTCACCAAACAGACAGTGCTTGAACGGCCAGTTCAAAAACTGGTCTTGTTACTAGATAGTGACTACTTAGTTACTAACTAACACATGCCTTGCATCTGTTGAGATGCGTTTTTTATTTTGTTTTAAAATACTTGACGCTCCTTTCCCACGATACTTATGGTTTATGGTCATTTTGAGTTGAGAAAGCATTTGTTTTTGCTTATGCTTGATTTTCTATATTCAAAACATTAATGATTTGGTGGGAGTGTAAATGACCCATATAATTTTGTCATAATATTTTTTATTATTATTGATTTGTATGGTGCTCATTATTGATTTGTATTTGGTGCCTAAAGTACAGTCCTGATTGATATATTAACAGCGAATTACACTTCCTTTTGTTATGTGACCTTTATTTTGAAAAACTCTGGTCTCCCATGATGCTGTGCGCTGCTGCGAGAAAACGGCAGAACTAAACTGAAAGTTGGAGATGATGGTCATGTTCGCTATGCACAGAACGAATTCACAACTTATAGTTCATTGATCATCATCATTTATTTAGCACCTAGCTGGAAGGCGAACAGCTCTTACGGTGGTTCTATGGTGTGTCTACGGTGTGACTAGTAAAATGCTGCAATAAATGGTCTGATACCGCACCATGGACCCATCAGTCGTTATTGGAGTGCATCGTCTGAATAAAGTCCGGCTGGAATGCTACAACTCCTACATATTTCTCTGCAACTCCCGACTTCCTCATACAATACCACACCTCTTCTCTCGGCACCCTACAGCTGCAGGGCTGCAACAGCTGCAACGTCCTCGGCCATCATTTTCACAAGTGAGAAGTGTTCACAGGTGAGAAGTGTTCAGCGTTTCACACTCAACATTTTGACCGTTATTGTTGCAGGTCCTAGGTTGTGATCATGCAAGCAGATTATATTCCCTGTAATACAGGAGAAATAAATTGACAGAGAAACGTATACTGCTTTTCTGACATTGCTCTCAATAGAATTTATTCAAAATCAAAGGCATAATCAAACATTTGTTTGTTTCCTTTGTTTATAATTTATATAAAGATATTAATTTGTATAAAATATGAAGGATTCACAATTTTCATAAAATACTATGAGTACACATAAGCACATTTCCCTTTAACTCAGTGAGCTCACATTAACTCTGCTATACCATACATATACTTTAATAAATGCCATAATACAACATACCATTACTGCATTATAACACTGTATTAGATCACCTACAACCTGCCCTAATGGTATTTATGGCAGTATTACATAATGCATCATAATAATGTATTAACAATATGATGTGGCATAACTCCATGTAATGTAATATGACCAGTTACCAGTGTGCTGCATAATTTACTCTTATTCAAAACTGTGAACCTTTTGTACTGGTAATATAACCATTGCATTCTATTGGCTTTAAATGTTTTAATAAAAGTATTGGCTTTTGTCAGGTAAGTATCTGACTTGTTAAACTTCATAAAATTAACTTGAATCCACCATTGTATTAACGTAGTGACTTGCTAACGTTCTCGAATACACTATCGCGATGACGCAGTCACCCAGGAGAATGTGCTAGGATCGCCAGGATGCATTATTACATTGATACTAAATGAAACATTTCAGAGAGCTAACTTGGCTTTAATTTTAAAACAGGATATGTATGAAAAGAAAGTGAACATGCATATTACTACAATACAACATTTACCATTAACGGAATTCTCCAAAATGATCGGGAGATTTGTGTAGGGAGAAAACGGTTCCGCCATTATACACATGCAGCGCTCTGCCCACGTGACTACGGCAGTTTGATTAACTTCAAAAATACGCCTAATACGTGCATCGAACTTGTAAGACTAACACATTGTCCTGTTTACAGCTTCACATACAATACATTTGTTATAGTTGTGCACACCACTAACCTGTAATACGGGAGAAATAAATTGAGAGAGACACACATTGCAGCGGATTCGGG